>NC_069081.1:27642439-27942439 GCF_025698485.1 Gossypium arboreum
ATTAAGGTATTGTGAAAAGTTTTATATTGGGACGAAATTTCATAACTAGGAAATGTATGATTGTATGTGTTTAAGTCTGGTAACACCTCATATTCCTGTTCTGGCATCAAACTAGGGTAAGGGATGTTACATTTAGTGGTATCAGAGATATGGTTTAGTCAATTCTTGGACTAACCTAGCATAAGTACGAGTTTAGCTATATATGCCGTAAATGTTTTGTGATAGTGTGACGATTCCTGACAAATTTAAATTGTGCTTTCATATAGTAAATGGATCCTGATGGAGCTATGGTGGATGATGTTGAAAGTAATGCGTTGGTTCATGCTGAAGGGACCGCGCTAGTCGAAAGTGGGCCCGTGACATTGAGTCAGGGCGGAGGGGCTAAAGAAGGCTACCTTCATATGATGGATGCTTGGTTCGTGCAAATCCGAACACTCCGCCTTCCCTACCTCTTCCAATTCCTTAGCCTGCCCATATGGCTCCCTAATGAGTAGAAATGGTTAGGAGAGAAAAACCTCCGGTAGATAGAATTCGTAAGCACGGGGCTAAAGAATTTCGGGCTAAAATTGATCATGACCCAGAAAGAGCAGAGTTCTGGTTGGAAAATACCATTAGGGTATTCGATGAATTGTCTTGCACTCTGAGGAGTTCATGAAGTGTGTTGTGTTGCTCCTGCGAGACTCGACCAACCAATGGTGGAACACCTTTTTGTCAGTTGTACCAAGGGAAAGGATTACATGGAAGTTTTTCTAGGAGGATTTCTAAAAGAAGTATATTAGTCAGAGGTTTATAGTCCAGAAGAGGAAAGAATTTCTAGAATTGAAGCAAGGCCGAATGACGGTCATAGAGTATGAGCGTAAGTTCGTGAGACTTAGAAAATATGCTAGGGAGTGCGTATCTACTGAAGCCACTATGTGCAAGAGGTTTGAAGATGGTTTGAACGTAGACATCAGATTATTGGTTGGCATTTTGGAGTTAAGAGAATTTGTAGTACTCGTTGAGAGAGCATGTAAGGACGAAGAATTGGCCAAAGAGAAGAGGGGAGTTGACATTGAGTCTCGTGACTCAAGGAAAAGACAGATGGGGAAATCATACCAGCCCTCATCTAAGAGATTAAGAGAGTTCACTACTCGATCGAATGCTTCAGTGAGCTTCTTGAATAGAAATAAGAATAAGCAGTACACAATGTCTAAGGCTCAAACCACTTCTATCGCGGGTGTTGGTAGTGTTCGACCAAACATACCAAAGTGTTCACAGTACGGTAGACGCCATTTTGGTGAGTGTCGAGAGAATGAAAGAGGTTGTTTCAAATGTGGGTCGTTAGACCATTTCATCCAGAACTGGCCTGAAATGGGTGAGAAAGATGAAAACAAAGAGGTGAGAGCGAGTAATGCTCCTTCGACGAGTAGACCACAAAAAAATTTGGGAAGAGGGATTAGCAGCAGAGGTATAGACCACAGAAGAATCCAGGAAGAGGGACTAGCAGCAGAGGTATGACTAGGGGTTCCACCGTGGGGTCCGAGGGCCGAGCGCCTGCAAGGACTTATGCCACTCACTCTCGTGAAAAGGCATCGTTAGGGGTGAGCAAAATTAGATTTGATTCGAAAAATAAAAAAAAAGTCAAATTTCGAATTATTCGAATCGAGTTAATCGAATCAACTCAAATTTTTTTTGAATTTTTAGTTCGAGTCGAGTTGAATTTTCAAATTCGAATAACTCGAATAATTCGAATAAACCGAATATAAACTATATATTTTTTTAATTTTTTTAAATTTTAGGCTTTTATTTAAACCCAATTTCCCCCAAGTCCAAACATTTTATATTTTCCATTTCCCCAAGCACGTCTGCCCAAGCCCCAAAGATTTATTTTCCCAAATCCCAATTCCTCCCCCAAGTCAAACCCCCAGCAAATTCCAAACCCCAAATTATTTTTCTTCTTCTCTCCATTTCCATTCAATTCAAACCCTAAAATCTATTTTTCTTAAAAAACCCTAAAATAAACCCTCATTCCTTCTTCTTCTTCTTAATTATTTTTTAGTTATTTACTCACTTATTTATTAACTTATTTACTTGAGTTTTTTGTTGTATGAAAAATTATTTTTTTGAAAAATTACATAAAAATAAACAACACTAAAGTCATTTTTTTAAAAAAAATTTAACTCGAACAAATATATTCGATTCGATTCGATTTGAATTCCATCTCACTCGACTCAATTCAAGAAAACTTTAAATTAAGTTAGGATGATAAAATAAGATTCGAAAATTCGATTAACTCGAAAATTTTTGATTCGATTTGATCGAATGCTCACCCCTAGGCATCGTCACCAGATGTGATAACGAGTACTTTCTCTCTTCATGATATTTCTATTGTTGCTTTGATAGATCCGGGGTCTACCCATCCATATGCTTGTGTGAAATTGGTGTCTAGCATGAATATGCTTGTCGAGTCTACAGAATTTGTGCTAAAGGTGTCAAACCCATTAGGCAAGCATGTATTAGTTGACCAAGTATGTAGAAATTGTCCCTTGACAATTAGAAGCCATTGTTTTTTGACTAACTTCATGTTCTTACCGTTTGATGAATTTGACGTTATCCTTAGTATGGATTAGTTGTCTATCCATGATGTCATAGTAAATTGTGGGAAGAAATTCATTGAACTAAAATGTGAAACCAGGGATATTCTTCGAGTTGAATTAGGTGAACTGAACAGCTTACCTGTAGTGATTTCTTCTTTAACTGCTAAAAAACATATGAGAAAGGGGTATGAGTCTTATCTCACATTTGTGTTGAATACCCAAGTGCCAGAAGTGAAGATTGAGTTAGTGTCATTGGTATGTGAGTTTTCGGATGTGTTTCCAGAGGAGTTGCCCGGACTGCTTCCAGCTAGGGAAGTTGAATTTGGTATTGAGTTAGTCCCTGGTATTGCGCCTATATCAATTGCCCCGTATAGGGTAGCACCATTGGGGTTAAAAGAGTTGAAGGCTCAACTACAAGAATTAACTGATAAGGGCTTTGCTAGATCGAGCTATTCTCCGTGGGGTGCTCTAGTACTTTTTGTGAAAAACAAAGACGGGTTGATGAGGTTATGTATAGACTACGGGCAACTCAACAAGGTGACAGTGAAGAACAAGTACCCCTTGTAACACCCCTTACCCGTACTTGAGGCTGGGATAAGGTACGAGGCATTATCGGACAAACATACAAACATTAAACTAAAATACGAGCCATAAAATTTCATTATATTTTTCAAAACGTTCATTCACTTACACATAGTCCCTTATTTGAGTCTACGAAGCCCAAAACATACTTTAGAAAGGGTTCGGGACTAAACTGAGAACTTACAAAAATCTTAGAAATTTCATGCTTTAAGGCTCCAGACGCCCGTGTCCCAAAGTCGTGTTCCATACACGGCTGAGACACATGGTCGTGTCTCTGCCTGTGTGGAAGATACCTAGGCTATTTTCCAAGCTTTGGTCAACCTTAATCTCTTACACACTTATACAAAATCAAAAGCATATAACATGGTATTCATTTAATGATTAAATATTCTCAATTAAACCACAAACATAGCATTTGTATGTCATCATACATGTGTATCTCATACTCATTTTACCTTGTTTATTATAGTACCACTTATACATTTATACCAAGATTATCATCTTAGCAAATATCTTCAGCTTAATCATCAAGCATTCATATTTAAAACTAGATCATATCTTTATAAAATACCACAATTCAGATGTGCAAAATAACCTGTTTGCCTGAAACATTTCAATTCAACTCCATACCCAACAAGCATTACATTGAGACTAGTCATATATTTATATACATGTCATGATACATATCATTCTCTTTCTGTTTTCTTATAAACACATATCATTTATTTCATTATATCAATATTTCATATACCATAGTTTCCATGTATTCCACATATATTTATTTTCCTCCTCATCCTCTCCATTCCACATCCTTAATGTATATAGCATTCTTGTAAGTACGATTTCACAATTTACTAATAAATGCTCACATCAAACTGTCCACACGAGTCATAGTCGCTTACTTATTTATAATTTGAGATACAGAGCTCCAAATTAAGATCTTTAAATTTCCCTGAAACTAGACTCACATATCTTTCCATCATAAAATTTTCATAATTCTTGGTTTAGCTAATTAGTACAGTTTATTCAATAAAATTTCCCCTATTTCACATTCTGACAGTTCTGACCTCTCTTCACTAAAAATTAATTATCTCACAGTACAGAACTCGAATAATGTTCTTGTTGATTTATCTTGAAAATATAATCATTAGGAATTTTAAAAATATAATTTTAAGCCTCTAATTATTTTTATCCAAATTTTTGTGATTTTCCAAAGTCAGAACAGGGGATCACGTAATCATTCTGAACCAGTCTCACAAAAACATAAATATATCAAAATATAGAACTCCTTTTCTTGTTCTATTTCTTTTATATGAAAATAGACTCATTGAGATTTAATTTGATATCTCATTAAGTCTCTGATTCAATTTCTACTATTTTTGGTGATTTTTCAAAATCACGTCACTGCTACTATCCAAAACAGTTTTATTGCTAATTCACTCTTTCACACTTTCTTTGTATTAATCTCATTTTAACATACATATCACAAATCATTTTCACCACATTTCATACATCACAAGTATAGGCCCATGATCACAAGGTCACCATAAAATCATCCTCATGTATAACTTACTCGTTTATAACCTCACCGCATCCTGGTCACTTAATGAACACATCATTCACATAATCAAGTTCTTGCACTTATTCATCACAAAACTCACAAAGCAATACATAGAGACTCTCCTGTTGAACACTTCGGATCAATCCTCGATACTTGTTGGTTTCAGCACATAGCTCCACCCATCATATAGTTCAGCTCTCTTGTACAAATGGTGAACACTCAGTACCACCCATGTGACCTAGCCAATTTATCTCATAGCTCTCTTGTCTACATGGTGTCCTTCACCTGGAACCACGCATGCGACCTAGCTACATATATCCCGTAGCTCTCTTGTCTACATGGTGTACACATAGTATCACCCATGCGACCTAGCTACATCATAATGTCTTATAGCTCTCTTGTACACATGATGTGCACTCAGCACCATACATGTGACCTAGCTACATACTATCTCAGATCATCCAATCTTTCAGAAGGTTTAACCGAGATTTCTCTCTTTTCCAACAATTTCACCAATCAAGTAATTATCCACAAACATATTTCCAATATTATTATAAAATATCATAATACATGTAATATTGATGTATTACTTACATATAAACTTGCATCTCATTTAATATCAAGGCAATAACATTAAATTACACATTGCCTTAGTAAAAATCATATGAACTTACAATTTCCATAATATCCATAATCATAGAAATCACATTTATGTATGATAATTCAATGCACTTCATGTACCATAGACATATTTTTAAATCAATTCATAAACTTGGCACCATAATCATTTAATTTAACATAATTCAATTAATTCACTAAATTTAACTTTCAAATATAAATTACAAGATTATTACGTATTATTATCATACCAACTTACATACTTTCAACACCTCGGAATTATAATAAATATATCAATTTTACATTGAAACATGCATAAATTAATGCTTATTATACATATGAACTTACCTCGATACTAAAACGGCCATTTTACCAACTTTCCCAACTTTCGATTTTTCTCTCATTCTAGGTTCAAATCTCATTTTTCGGGATCTAAAACATCATATTTTACTTATTTAATTAATGTACTATTCAAAATAGTCCTTAACTCAAACTTTGGAAAAATTACAATTTTGCCCCTAAACTTTTGCATATTTATGCTTTTGCCCCTAGGCTCGGGAATTAAACTTCATCCCTTATTCTTATGTTTTATGACATGCTGATCACTTTTCCTTTCTATGGCAACATCAAATTCTCACTCTAACATATACTTATGACTATTAGGTATTTTTACCGATTAAGCCCTTTTACTCGTTTTCACTCAAAACCGAGTAGCACAAGTTGTCTAACATAATTTAAAACCTCATATTCTATCATAAAATAGAAAAATAAACACATTTCACCTATGGGTATTTTTCCAAATATGAACCCTAGCTTAAATTATTGCTAGAATAAGCTTAATCAAATTAAGGATTCCAAAACGTAAAGAACTTGAAAACGGGTTAGAACGGACTTACTATTGAGCTTGGAAAGCTTGAAAACCCTAGCCATGGCTTCCCCCATGCTAATTTCTGCCTCCATAAAAAAGATGAGTCAATTTTGGCTTTGTTTTCCCGTTTTATTTCTTTTAATTACCAAATGACCAAAATGCCCTTCCTTACTAAACTTTTAAAAATTTCATCCATGTCCAATTTTTTTCCATCACTTAGAAATTGGTAAAATTTATATTTAAGACCTACTAATTAATATTTCAAAGCAATTTCATACTAGAAACTTCTAGAATGCAAGTTTTGCAACTTATTCAATTTAGTCCCTAACTTCAAATTGAGCACTTTATGCATAGAATTTCTTCACGAAATTTTCGCACAATCATGCAATCATATCATAAACCTCAAAATAATCATAAAATAATTATTTCTATCTCAGATTTTGTGGTCCCGAAACCTCTGTTCCAACTAGACCCAATTTTGGGCTATTACACCCCTTGCCAAGGATCGACGATTTGTTTGATCAATTAAAGGAAGCCACAGTGTTTTCTAAGATAGACTTGAGATCCAGCTTACCAGCTAAGAGTTAAGGAGCAAGATGTGCCGAAAACTGCGTTTCAAATGAGATACGTGCACTATGAGTTCCTTGTCATGCCCTTTGGCTTAACAAATGCCCCCGCCGTGTTTATAGACTTGATGAATCATTTTTTTTGGCTGTACTTAGATAAGTTCATGGTTGTTTTTATCAATGATATATTAATTTATTCTCATGATGAGAGTGAGCACACGGAGCATTTAAGAACCATTTTGAAGACATTAAGAGATAAGCGGTTATATACCAAGTTTAGAAAAAGTGAGTTTTGGCTCCGGGAGGTTGGATTCTTGGGACAAATTGTGTTGGGCGATGGAATTAGAGTTGACCCGAGTAAGATCTTGGCTATTGTTGAGTGGAAACCGTCGAAGAATGTATTAGAGATTAGGATCTTTCTAGGCTTAGTGGGTTACTATAGACGATTTGTCAAAGGGTTCTCTATGATTGCTACTCCGATGACGAGGTTGCTACAAAAGGATTTCAAGTTCAAGTGGACAGAAAAATGCTAACAGAGTTTTGAGAAACTTAAGACGTTGTTGACTGAAGCCCCAATTTTAGTGCAACCAGAACTGAGAAAAGAATCTGTACTGTATAACGATGTATCCTTAAATGGATTAGGATGCATGCTTATGCAAGAAGGCAAGGTGATAGCATATGCCTCGAAACAACTGAAGCCGCATGAGAAAAATTATCCTGCTCACGATTTAGAATTAACAGCGATAGTGTTCGCATTGAAGATTTGGAGACACCACTTGTATGGCAAGAGATGCCAGGTATTCACTGACCATAAAAGCCTAAATTATTTGATGACTCAAAAGGATTTGAATCTACAGCAACGAAGGTGGCTGGAGTTGATTAAAGATTACGAGTTAGTAATTGACTATCACCTGGGAAAGGTGAACGTGGTCGCTGATGCATTAAGTAGGAAGTCATTGTTTGCCTTGAGGGCTATGATTACTCAGTTGTCTGTAATTGAGGATTGTTCGATACTAGCAGAGTTGAGAGCTAGACTTATGTTTCTTCAAGAGATTTGTAAAGCTTAGAAGAGTGATAAAGATTTGTAAGCCAAAATGACTCAGTGTGAGATAGTTGATGTGACATCCTTAAAACGACCCTAGTCGGAATGTGGTTTCGGGACCACAAAAAAACAAGGCATAAAAATAATTTGATATTTATTTTGATGCCTATAATATGTGTTAACTCATGTGTGACATTTTTGATGCTTTAATTTAGAGTTATAAATGTGAATTTCACTAGAAAGGACCTAGTAGAAAACTTTGAAAGTATGATGGGGGAATGTGTGATGACTAATTAAAGCATGCATGCAAAACAATGGCCTTGCATGTCAAATACCCTCTTTTACAAGTGATGGCCGGCCATGACAAAGAAATATGGGCAAAACATGTCATAGACATGTTTTGTTGGTGAATCATGGGTGAAAAAATAAATTAATGAGCATGGGTAATAAAGAAATGGAAAAAGAAAAAATGGTCTCATGCATGCCCCATTGCAGTGTATTGAGGAAGAGAAAAGAAAAAATTTGTTCATCCATTTTCATTCTCTCTTGACCGAAAATACTAGAGGGAAGGAGGAATTTTGTTTCATGCTTGGTTTGGAAGAGGATTAGGAAGAGGTTTGGCTATACTTGCATCAAGATTAAGGTATGTTTGAGGTTGTGCCATGAGATTCATGCATGTTTTTAGTTGATAGCTTGATGCTCTTGTTAGCCCATGGTTCAAACCTTTGTTATATCATGGGGATGGTATTTGGCCAAGGTGGATTTTGTGTTAATGCCATTGCATGTTAAATATGAAGCTTGCTAATGATATATGTGATGGTGGATTGATGGCTCTTGGACTTTCTTTTTAGTATTTTTGAGTAAGACATTAAGTTCTTTGTTTAATCATGACCAAAATTATGGTGTTGTGATGTATTCGGCCATGGTACATCCAAAAGTGTGATTTATGCTTATTGCATGGAAAGTAAGATTTGTGTTTTGAAATTATGTTCATGTTTAGTTACAATCAACTTGAGATTCGGCTCTAGCATATATATATGTATATATGTTTGTACATGATGTATTGGTATGACATATATACTATTTCAAGGTGTATATTTGCTTGTGATGATGTTTCGGTTATGAAGTAAATGAGAGATGTGTATTGAGCTACGATATGTAATGCGTTAGTTAGTAAAATGTATGCTGTTTTTGTGTGGTATTAAGCGTATAATTGGCCTCAACATGGACATGCATATTCGGCCACATGAGGGGAAATTGGTGTGCATGCATTTAGTTAGAGGCAAGCATATTGATGCCTATTCTTGGCTTAGAAAATTCGGCTAAGAGGAATATTAACTAATGTGTTGAGTTCGATTCATGATTTCGTACACATGCGACTTTGGTGCCTAATGAGTATATATATATTGGCTAAGTACCTTGTATTCCTCTTTCGATGCTCAAATGATTAAATCGATTTATTTGTTAAATTAAGCTCAAGAGCAAAGGGGAACTAGATCCGACAAAGGGAAGGAAAAAGTGGTCGAATAGCCATTGAAATCGTTCGACGACATCCTAGGTAAGTTCTTGAGTAATAGAGCTTAAATTCTGAATTTATTAGATCATGTTTAAAGCAAATTAAAATCATGCTCTTTGTGTGTGGCTATTGAGCCGAAATTGCAAGTGTGAAAAGTGCATTGTGTTTGAGTTTTGCTAATGAAAATGAAATCTGAATGTGTCATAATTTATTGATAATTGTGCTCGGTTATTGAATGATGTCCGGCTAAGTCCGAAGGCTTTGTGCTAAGTGACTATATCCGGACTAGGATCCGAAGGCATTCGTGCGAGTTAATAAATCCGGGCTAAGCCCAAGGCATTTGTGCAAGTTATTAAACCGGGTTAAGTCCGAAGGCATTCGTGCGAGTCACTATAACCGGGCTTCGTCCAAGGCATTTGAGCGAGTCGTTATATCCAGTTAAGTTCCGAAGGTACGTGATTCGAGAATGAGCGATCTTGCTGTAAAATTTTCAGTTAATACGCTTGAAAAATTCCAGCAATGAGGTATGTTCGTATGTGCTTGAATTAGTTGTTTCCTTGAATAATATTCGCTCGATCGAGTAATGAGTTTCGGTATTTGGCTAAGATGATCCCTTATGTATGAACATAGGGGTTGGAATGTGAAATGAGTAGGATATTGAGAATTTGTGCATATGAAATTATCCGTTAGCTTTATGAATGCTATGCTTTTGTTGTGCTGGAATTTCTTGCTCAAACTTACTAAGCATAAATTGCTTACTCCGTTTTCTCTGTTTCTTTGTTTATAGATTTTGGCTCGTCAGTTATCGGACTCGGGATTTTTGGAAGTCGAAGTCTCCCACACTATCAAAGCCCCCATTTTGGTACAATTTTGGTTGAACTTTGAAATGGCATGTATAGGACTACCCTTTTGTTGAAGGTCATGTACCTTTCGGTTTTGTGTAAACTTGGAAAGCCATGTGAAAATGGCTTATATACGTTTTTAGCATAGTACCATAATCGTTTGTATGTTGATCATTATGAGGTATGGAATTGTTTTGAAACGATTAGCCATTGGAATGGTTAATCATGATCACACTTTGTGCTATGTATGCAAAAAGGGCCAATTGAATCATGGAAATCATGAAATAGGTAAAGCCTACCTTAAAGGCAGATGCTGACAGCAGCAGTGATGTGGATGTGAAAAATCATTAAAAATAGTAGGAATGGTATTAAATAGTGAATAAATTATGTAAATGAACTTTGATGAATCTACTTTCATATGGAAGAAATGAAACGGTCATATGAGTTATATGTTAAGAGATATTAAAGTTCTCGTGAAACAGGGCCAGAACGGTTTCTGGATCCCCTATTCCGACTTTGGAAATTCATTGTAAATTAACCAGATATAATTAGGAGTCATGCCGTAAATGTATAGATTCCTCTATGAGTCTAGTTTCTATAGAAACAAACGAAATCAATATTAAAGCCCTGTACAAGGAGATATTCAATTTGTAATGCACGAAGGTCAGTGTAGTCAAACCCTGGAATAGGGGAGACTTTAACTAATAAACTGTACTAATTGGCTTGACCAAAAATTCTAGAAAAAAATCTGTAGATGGACATATGAGTCTAGTTTCAGGGAAAAATTACAAAACTAATTTTCGAGCTTTGAAACTCAAGATATGATTTTTAAGGCGACAGTGATGCAGTGACCAGCTAGTCTGGAAATTTCTAAATGGACTGTGAAAATAGTTAAGTCTGTGTGCACCTTGTGTCCGATTCCGGTAACGGACTCGGGTACGGGGTGTTACAGTTGACGAATTAGATTTTCAGAATAGTACCGATGGTTGTTTGATGTTCCGAGATAGGGCTTGTGTACCTAGAGATGATAAGCTTATTGGGAAAATCCTTCACGAGGCACATAGTAGTTGTATGTCAATCCACCC
Organism: Gossypium arboreum; assembly: GCF_025698485.1. Classification (NCBI taxonomy): domain Eukaryota; kingdom Viridiplantae; phylum Streptophyta; class Magnoliopsida; order Malvales; family Malvaceae; genus Gossypium; species Gossypium arboreum. The sequence goes on from NC_069081.1 coordinate 27,653,696, forward strand.
GAGTAGTATTAAGATGTATAATGACTTGAAGAGATTGTATTGGTGTTCGGGCATGAAAAAAGACATCTCAGAGTTTGTGTCAAAATATTTAATTTATCAGCAAGTGAAAGCCGAGCACCAAGTACCTTCAGGTTTACTTCAGCCAGTGATGGTTCTCGAATGGAAATGGGATCAAATTACCATGGATTTTGTGACAGGATTGCCATTGTCACCCAGAAAGAAAGATGTTGTTTGGGTTATAGTTGATCGACTAACGAAATCAGCTCACTTTGTTCCGGTGTGTACCGAGTACTTACTTGATAAGCTAGCCGAGTTATATATTTCTGAGATTGTGAGGCTTCATGGAGTACCTTTGTCGATTATTTTGGATAGAGATCTAAGGTTTACTTCGAGGTTTACTTCGAGGTTTTGGAAAAAGTTACAAGAAGCTTTGGGGACAAAGTTGAATTTTAGCACGGCTTTCCATTCGCAAACCGACGGTCAGTCAGAGAGAGTAATTCAGATTCTTAAAGACATGTTGCGGTGTTGCGTCCTAGAATTCCAAGACAGTTGGAAAAAATATTTACCATTGGTAGAGTTTGCCTACAATAATAGCTATCAGTCGAGTTTTAAAAGGGCGCCTTGTGAGGCTTTATATGGGCATAAGTGCCGAATGCCCTTATTTTTGACTGAACTTAGAGAAAGTCAGATTCATGGGGTCGACTTAGTCAAAGAGACTAAAGAAAAAGTTAAGGTAACTCGTGATTGTTTAAAGGCCGCTTCAGATAGACAGAAATCCTACGCAGATTTGAAATGAAAGGAAATTGAGTTTCAAGTGGGTGATAAGGTTTTTTTGAAAGTATCCCCATGGAAGAAAGTCCTTAGATTTGGTAAGAAAGAAAAATTAAGTCCACACTTTGTTGGACCTTATGAGGTGATTGAGAAAATTGGAATGATAGCTTATCGACTAGCCTTGCCATTCAAATTAGAGAAGATCCACAATGTTTTCCATGTGTCGATCTTGCGCCATTACCGTTCTAACCCTTCGCACGTTCTTTCACCAACAGAGGTCGAGATTCGATCAGACATGATTTATGGTGAAGAGCCGGTTAAGATCTTAGCCCAAGAGGTCAAGTAATTGAGAAATAAAAGTATAGCACTTGTGAAAGTTGCGACATCGACATGGGGTTGAAAAGGCCACATGGGAACCCAAGGAGACAATGAGAGATCAATACCCTAACCTTTTTAACGGTAAGATTTTCGGGGACGAAAATCTCTAAGGGGAGAATTGTAACAGCCCAATTTTTGGGCCTTGTCGAAACAGCGATTTCAGAACCACTAACCCGATGTAAGAGAAATTATTTTTAATATTATTTTATGTGTTATAGCATGTTTATATGAGTGCATGAAAATTTTGGTGAAATAATTTTAACGATTGCATGCTCAATTGCTGAAAAAGGACTAAAATGCATAAAGGGCAAAAGTTTTGTTTTTCGAGAAAATGGTGTTAAATAACTAGAGAATCATAATTAGGGGTCTTTAAAGGGAAAATAGACCCATTTTAATAAGAGTGGCTGGCCATAGAGACAAATAGGAGTAGAAAAGTCAAAATTAGGTGAAGTTAGTAGCTTAATTTTGACTAGAAATAAAACAAAAAGAAAGGGGTTGTCATCTTTTTCATCTCTTGTCCATACCACCAAAAATATCAGCCATTTTAGTGGTTTTGGAGCTTTAAAATTTCAGCCACTCTTTACCCTTGCAAGTAAGTGATTTTGATGGCCTTTCTTAATAATTTTTGTACTTTTGGGACCCTTGTAGCATAATCTAACTAATGAGGGGACTATTTCGCAAAATGGTTGAAAGTCTAGGGTTTTTCCATGAGAGTTTTCATGTTGTTTGCTGAATTTTTATGAAAGATAATGAATCATGGTTGTTAAACAAACAACTTTTGTGAAGTAGTTATCATGAAAACCCTAACTAAGGACCATTTTTGCATAAGTTATAAATTATGTGGTAAATGTGTGAAATGATGGAAATTGTGGGCTGCTTCTAGTATATAAAGAGTTCGGCTAGGCTTGGTTAGTGAGAAAATTTGAAAAAAATCATTTTACAAGCCTAGGGGTAAAATCATAATTTTGTGAAAGTCTAGAGGCAAAATGATCATTTTGCCAAAATATGATTCATGAAATTCATTGATGAATACGATGATTAAATTAGTAAATTTTTATCATTTTAGATCAAGAAATACAAAATCCGGGCCTAGACCGGGGGAAGGCTAAACAAGTAGACTAAATTCAATTAGTTGCCCACTTTTTGTATACCGAGGTAAGTTGTACATAAGTAAGGCAACTTTATCTTTATTATTTGTTGAATGATTAATTTTGTGTAATATGGTTGAAATTTCTTATGAATAATGCATGATGAAATTCAATGTAGTAGACTCCCGATTGAACCTAAGAATAGATTGGATATCCATGCTATGACATTTGGGTGATATGTGTGCTAGTGTAAGACCATGTCTGGGACATGGCGTCGACCACGATATGAGAGCCAGTGTAAGACCATGTTTGGAACATGGCATCGGCGATATTGTGAAAGCCAGTGTAAGACCATGTCTGGGACATGGCATCGGCATTGATATGTGTGCTAGTGTAAGACCATGTCTGGGACATGGCATCGGCCACAACATGAAAGCCAATGTAAGACCATGTCTGGGATATGACATCGGTATTGAGATAAGAGATAATGTAAGACCCTGTTTGGGACATGGCTTCGGCCTCGACATGTAAGCCAATGTAAGACCATGATTGGAACATGGCATTGAAAATTCACCCTCTTGTGTAAAGCTTGTCAGATATAGAATGATATAGAATGATATAATCATGTTGTGAGTGGTACAAGTTCTTATTCGAAACTCATGAGATATGAGTCTAGTTATGTTGCCTTGATGGTAAGAATGTCGTGAGTAAGTTATAGCTATGAAAATGATTTTGGTACGATATGAAAATCTTTGGTTTATACTTGTGATATATATATATATAAGCATGTAGTGATATTTACCCATGTTCACTCAAGAATGTTGTGTTGATTTATAATATGCATGGTTGATGTTGTTACTTATTTATATGCAACTTACTGAGCTTTATGCTTACTTCTTCTTCTTTCCATATTCTTATAGTGCCGCCAACCTAGTATGACGGATTCAGGGACGTCGAAGGCATCAATCACACTATCAGCTAAATCTTTTGGTATAGCTATTTTAAATGTTTTGATTGTGGCATGTATAGGGACTTGAATCTTTTGTTTAGTGTCTTGTTAGTTTAGCCACAAGTGTTGGCTCTTATGATGAATGTGATATTTATTTTGTATAGGCCATTAATGTTGGCTAATATTGATTTATTATTAAATGCATTTGATGCAAAATTTCTCATGGTTGTGGTTGAGTTGGTTATATATGTTATACTTGGATTGGTGTTGGTGGATATTGTGTAGGATGGTGCAAGTAAGGGTGGCAAAAAGGCTGGGTAAATAGCTTTATTTTTGTCGACACGGGCAGACACATGAGCGTGTGTTTAGGCCGTGTGTGACACACGGTCTGCCCCATAGGCATGTAGTCTGGCCGTGTGTCCCCTGCACCTAAATTTTACAAGTCAGTATGCATGGTAGTAAACACACGGGTGAAGACACGGCCGTGTGTCTTAGCCATGTGGAGGAAATGGCCTAACACACCGACGTGTGCCTTTAAGAGGTTGCTAACATCATAAATAGAATGTCAAGGTTTTTACACACGTGCTGAGACACAGGCATGTCATGGTCGTGTGGGAAACATGGGTCATGGACATAGGCATGTGCCAAGCCGTGTGAAAACCCTTGTAGGTTTGAATCGAAAAAATAATTTCGCATGGGCTAGGGGCATAGGTGTGTCCCGATATGTTCAGGCCATATGAGCCACACAAGCCTTCAACATGCCCATGTTAAGACAGCAGACGAGCATGTTGCCCTTCCACACGGGCGTGTGCCCCTATCTGCTTGAAATTTTACAAAGTTTTCAAGAGTGCACAGATTAGTCCCGAATCAATTTCCAAAGTGTGCTCGGGGCCTCGTAGGCACATAGTAAGGACATTAAGTATTGTGAAAAGTTTTAAATTGGGACGAAATTTCATAACTAGGAAATGTATGATTGTATGTGTTTAAGCCCGGTAACACCTCATATTCCTGTCCTGGCGTCGAACTCGGGTAAGGGGTGTTACAGTTCCCAAATATTTGATAAAGAGTGCCAAACATAAGAATAACAAGGCTGATAAATAGATTTGGGGCATCGACCCATTATCTTATATTTCTGCTACAATAAGGTACCCAAAAAGCATCCAAATTGGTCGTAAATTGAAAAGTTACCTTAATAAAAAAGGAGTGATTTTTTTGGGGGGGCATTTTCCTGAATCCAAGACCCCCACGCTTCATAGGTTGGCCATATGTGTCCCAATTAACTAAATGCACTTTCCTGGCATCTCTTGTGGTGCCCCAAACAAAGCTCCTAATAATTTGTTCAATTTTGTCAAAGACACCTAAAAGAATCATGGTCAATTGCATAAAGTAACTTGGGATGGCCAACAATACTAACTTGGCCAACGTAATTCTACCAGCCATAGAAAGAAGTTTAGCATCAAACCCATTAAGCCTCTTCTGAACCTTATCTATAATAAATTAGAAAGTACTCTTAGTGACTCTCTTATGGAACAAAGGTATTCCCAAATAGATCCCCAAGTCATCCACTTCCTAGAAACCCAGCTCCTTACTGAGCATCTCCCTAACCAATGTATCAATGTTGGCTAAAAAATGAATTTTTGATTTTTCTGCATTCATTTTGTGACCCAAATACAAGTAAAATTGGTGAAGGACCAATTTCATGGCTATAGAAATTTCCTTACTTTCTTTTACAAACAATACTATGTCATCCGCGAAAAAAAAAAATGTGATAGAGAAGGCCCTCATCTTTCAAGCCGAACAGGTTTCCAGGTAGATTCAGTGATAGCAAACTAAATAGCCTCACCAAGCTTCTCCCTAGTTAACAAAAATAAATAAGGAGAAATAGGATCCCCTTGCCTTACTCCTCTTGAATGGAGAAATTCTTCTGTGAAGCACCCATTCCACAAAATTTACATGGAAGCAAACGTAGCACATTGCATAATGACATGAACTAATGTCTCGGGAATTTGGGCATCTAAAAGTGTATCCTCAATAAACTCCCATATTAGTTTATCATAATCCTTCTCCATGTCAATTTTGATTGCCATCCATCCTTTCTTCCCCTTTTTGTGCTGCATCGAATGAACAACTTCTTGAGCAATAATCACGTTATCCATAATATTCCTTCCCCCAACAAAGCTAGTTTGGTTAGCTGTAATAAGAGACGACATGATAGGTTTGAGATGGTTTACAATTACCTTTGTTAGGACCTTGTAAGGCACTGTATATAAGCTTATGGGTCAGAACTAAGAGATTGCCTCTGGAGAACTTATTTTGGGCATTAGTAGAATCAATGTTTTATTAAGAAAAGATTCAATATTACCTCCTTTAAACACCCTTTTAACCATGCACACTAGCGGCTCACCTACAATATTCCATTGGCTTTGATAAAATTGGGCATGAAGTCTATCCACCGCCAGTGCTTTAAGCGGTGCCATATCAAAGAGAGCATTATAAACTTTTTGATAAGAAGGAATTCGCCCAATGGAATCCAATAAATCCGGTTCAAGAATGGATAACATGTTTTGAATAGGAAACCGACGCATACTAGACGCATATTTTATATACAACCTTTTAAAGAAAATAATAGTTTCGAATTTCAACACTTCCTCATTATAGCAATACTCGCCATCAGATGATCTTAGAGCTTTAATCTCATTAAAACACCTCATTGAGTTAGCCTTACAATAGAAGTATTTCGTGTTTCAGTCTCTAAGAGTTAACCAATCACTCTGTGCCTTTTACGCCAAAGTGTCTTTTCCAAGTCCATAATTCCTTCAGGTTCTACTCGCAATGATTTTTCAAGATTAAGAAGGTTCTTAGATCAAAACATCTTCACTGCTCTTTGGATGCCATCAAGTTAGTTCATCATATTCCTCTTCCTCTTCAAAATGTGCCCAAAAACATCCCTATTACGTTATCCCTATTACCATGAACTTATCAACCAAATCTTCTAACTTGCTCTCACTATTCCAATTCTCATTAACCATATAACTAAAATTACTATGAGACAACCAACCACTTAAGAACTGGAAAAGACGAGGGAAATTTGTTCTTATCTTGCTTCCAAATGAAATCGAGAGTAGGCGATGATTAGATTTGATTCTCAGCATATGAAAAACAGCAGTATTTGGGAACATTAGCTCCCAATGAGAATTGCATAAGGCTTTATTAAGGCGTTCAAATATATTCCCTCTATTCCAAGTAAATTTGGGACCTTTAGATTCAGAATCCTTCAACTCACAAACTAAACATACCTGCTAGAGAGCCGGCTAACAACTACCTTATTCGAGCACATTTTTTCTCATCCTCATCAACAAAACATTAAAATCCCCATTAATCAACCAAGGGTGATTAATATTTTTAGCAATGTGGCTTAGGCCATACCATAAATCCTTCCTCAAATTTCTACAGGGACTCCCATAAACACCCATAAAGAACACCAAATCTATAACATCATCAAATTTAATTTTCATATGATTAACCATAACTTTGACACGGATATTATCTTTACATAGAACCCAAATTCCATCTGAATATCCCACAACTTCCACCTGATGCAAATAAGGCAGACCAATACTTTTAATTGCTATATCAGTTTTTAATCTACTAATTCGGGTTTCCATCAAAACCACAAAACAAGGATCTACTTCACGTAAATACTCCTTCATATTTCTGCCAAAATTAGGGTGCCTAGCACCTTGACAATTCCATACAAAAATTCTTGACATTATAAAAATCAAAATAAAAAAGACCAAACCTTTGAGGGCACCATCACTCATCTGATGAATCGTCCATGAGTGTCGCGTCGCTATCACCCCATAGACCACTCGCGATGGTCGACCTTGAATTTGTCCACTGTTTGCTTGGTCCAACACCATTAGTTCTGTGTTCCCCTCTCACGTGTCTGTAACTCTACCTTCCACCTCCAGACGATCCACCATTAATTGGATAACCTGTCAAACAAGAACCATGCCAACTAAGACATCAAGATTATCCCCATCTCCTCTAGACTCAGAGCTCAAAGTATTATTACTCCTATTTTTCTTCAAAAAAGAAGGGAGTGTAGAATGAGGAATAATATCTTTGATGCCAAGTTCATTCCCATAAGAGGAGAAGAACCAATTAGATCATTTGGGTTCTGGTTTTCTTTGAAATTATGAACTAAGTGAAATTTTCGATCCAATATTCCTTGGTTACCATTGGTATCAAATTTAGGTAGCCCAAACCCCACTTTCGACCCAATCCTGAGAGTTCTAGAACTCATCCCAGTCTTCTCAATACCACCCTTTGATTCTCCATTCTAGGCCTACCCACGGCCTGCTTATTAGCCCGCTTTTTAACATCTACAACCCATTTTTTATGGCCTTTATCTTTAGTATTCTTCCCTTTATTACCCTCATCAAATTTTATCTCATTCATAATCTTTGTAACAGATGTAGTTAGCTTTTCTTGACCCTTACCCAATAATTCAGCAGGTAAATTAGCTCTCTGTTCCTTCTATTTCTTGAAATTAAAAATAGCTGCACCATTGTCATCGAGATCCAGAAAGATTGTTTCCTTTTCCACACTTTTATCTATTATCTTTCCCCTTATTTTGTCTACAACTTCGACAATCAACAATCATCCACTCACCGAACCTTTGATTCTCAACCTGTTCTTGAATTAATCTAGTATTTTCATGTTGGTCCAATCTAACATGATCTTTAGCTTCACCTGATCCTTTCTCCATATTCTCTACTGTCTTTGATTAAGGACAATCTCCTTTCAAGTGCCCAAAGGTGCCACAGCCAAAACAAACCATTGGAAGAGATTCATACTCCACTCTGTAGATCCTGTTAGCGATTCTTAGTCTGGAAATGAGCGGCTTCCTTAAGTCGATTTGAATGGCAAATCTGGCAAACTGACCCCTTGCTCCTTTAACCATCATTAAATCAATTTTGATTACATTCCCCACCATTTCACTGATAGCTTGGAGAATACTTTTCTTGTACAATGATCTTGATAAACCCGGTATACGGACAGATACAACAACACTATGGGGGAACGATTGTAATGGAGAAAACTGCTTTGACCAATGTTGAACCATCAGATACTGCTTGTAAATCACTTATTGACCATTCAAAAGAATGTTACTATAGTCCACAAAATATTCAAACTTAGCTAGAAAATAGTCATTTTCAATATCCATAAGCTGGAATCCCATAGATGGTTTCTATAATGAAACTTTGTTCCATAAGGCATGCATTATATCCTATCTTCCCTTAAAAGTTTGATAACCACATTTTTTGACACACTCTCTTCAATTATTGAATAGATTCTACTGAAAAAACCAATTGAGGGAACTCCATCAATAACTTCATTTTCTTATATCACCATCCATTAAATCAATATCATCATTTGCCCACTTATTATTCAGAGAATTATTCAATGGATTTGAATTCATCACCGCATCTCTAAACGAGAAAGGTTTAGAACCTACTGGCTGCGTCTACTCCTTCCCTCCTTCGTCATCGGGAAGGTCCTCTTCTATCATCCTTACTTTTTTGACTGCCTGGTCAGGAAGACTCCTCGTATTCTCGCTCATACCACTTTAGAATTTTTTGAAATATTTTTCTTTTTAGTAGTGGTAACTTTACACAATCTTTTATTTCAATTTTTTGAGTAATGGTTGTAAGGTTTCACTTAGTTTTCACGTTATTTTTTTTTGTTTTTCGCAACTTTTGCTTCTTTTTAAGTGTTAGGATTAACTTTTGAGTTTTACATTGAACTTTTAACTATTTTAAATCCAACGTGTAATTACGCAGTGATAAAAAATTCTGTGTACATTTAGAAGAAGCCACGTAACTACAACTAAAGGAATTGACGAAAAATGTTAGACTGGGGACTAAATAAATGCAATTCAAAAGGTAAAAAAAATAATTTTAAACAAATAAAAATAAAGAGGCCAATTTCACACAATTCAATAAGTACTATATTTAGAAATTTATCTAAGAAACCAAATTTAAACAAGGATTGCAAGCAGAAAGAAGAGACTAGAAATAACATTTCCTAAAAGCCAACAGGTGGAATTAAGAATGAAATTTTGACCATATGAACAAGATTAATAAGTAAATAGAATAAGTACTAAAATCAGCAGCGGCACTTTCACTCTAATCGTTCTCCACAAGTTGAATGATTCCATTAGGTGGATCCACAAAAAAAAACATGGTTTCCAGTGTATCTAAGAGTAGCAATTTGGCTATTACATCAACTGATCTATTAGCAACTCTACTGATGTGTCAGACTGTGACCATCCAAGGCTTGAAGCAAATTCGACTGAGATGAAGTACTAAGGCATCTTCAACATTATTACTCTACTACCTCTATATCAAATTCATAAAAGATAATCAATCCGTTTCCATTTCCACTTTCCTAAAGCCCAGTGACAATGCCAACTCCAATCCTTTGATTGTTGCCTAAACCTCAGCTCCAAGAATGGAATAGAAGCTTGACCTCCCACCAAGCCCTTGAATCCACTGTCCATCATGATCCCCAAACAAAACCCTAACTATAGTTTTCTCCTTGTCATCTAAGACATCAGTGTCAACATTAAGCTTAATCCAACCAGTTCCTGGCCATGTCCATTAAGCAGTCCATTAACTCCATATAACTTGAATATATTATATGTGGAAATATATTTAATTTTTTATTCAAAAAATTCATAGTGACTAATTAATTTAATTTCATTTTTGAACTTTAATTATTTAATTAAAATTAATTAAATAATAATTGAAGAACTTAAATTTATTCTCAAGTCATCTTTCGTACATAGCGAGAGGTTAGTGATACATGCGATCTATTTGTCTTTATTGTTTTCATTCATTTCATATTATTGGTTCTTACATGGAATTTGTTTCTAGTTATCTAGAGCTAGTAGAGGGACTGATTGGACATATATAGTTAAGGCTCAAATAATTTGTAATTAAGTTTTAGTTTTACGCCTACTAATTACAACATTATTTAGTTATGAAGTTATTCCATTAAAGTATCATGATCGAACTCTCCCTTATTATATATCATTACAAAAACTACTTAATAAGTGCTCGTCCAATGACCTTGTCATAAGTGTGTTTCCCTCAAAGAATATTCTTAATCTCTTTGGGATAAATTTGTTCTCCTAGTATGATCCTATTTTTTCTCATGGTAACCATTACATTATCCTTCATAAAAAGTCAATTACTATCAAATAGTAATGAAATTGTTTGTCATAAAGATAAATGACTCATAAACATGTTTATTTTTCATCTATAATGTAAAGTCGATAAAAGGATATCATTTACCCTTTATTGAGCTATGAGTTCCACTATTGTTGAATGATGATACATACTGTAGAAATCGGATACCCAACGTACTAGCTTTTGGTTCCTTATCTATTTGAACTCATGCTTTTAGTTACATCAAAGTATATGAGTCATGCATACATAGACCATCATCCACTTAAGATTAAAGTATGTTGCTGTAACACCCCTAACTCGTGACCGACGCCGGTGTCGGACACGAGGGGTTAACGAGACAAATCCTCTTAAAGTACCGACCAATTTGGCATTTCTGGACAGGCTGGAAAACTGCGTCACCGTCGCCTTAAAAATCATATCTCGAGTTCCAAAACTCGGAAACTGGTTTTGTAAATTTTCCCTGAATTTAGACTCATATACCCATCCATGGATTTATTTTTAGAAATTTTGGTTGGGCCAATTGGTACAGTTTATTAGTTAAAGTCACCCATGTTACAGGGATCGACTGCTCTGACCTCCGCGCGTTACAACTTGAATATCTTTCTGTACAGGGCTTTAATACTGGTGCCGTTTGTTTCTAATGAAACTAGACTCAAAATGGAATCTGTACATATAAGGCATGACTCCTAATTCTTTCTGGATAATTTATGGTAAATTTTCAAAGTCGCGACAGGGGACCCAGAAATCGTTCTGGCCCTGTCTCACGAGAACTTTAATATTTCCCAGTATACTGCTCATATGGTCGTTTCGTTTCGTCCATATAAAAATAGATTCATCAAGGATCAGTTCCATAATTTACTCACTATTTAATTCTACTTCTACTATTTTTAGTGATTTTCAATCTCATCTCACTGCTGCTGTCCGCAACAGTTACTGCAGTAGACTATGCCAATTTCATGAATTTTTCCTTGGCCTTAATCATCCATCATACATGACACAATTTATGGCCACCTTAACAAAATTTGAGTTTCTAAGACTCGTGGCTATAGGTTCTAGCATCCCACTCGACGACCACATAGGCCATTTTCACATGGCTTAAAGTTTACAACCCACAATTCGACAAAATATAATAGCCTATACATGCCAAATGTTCTTCAACAACAAAAGAACAATACCACAAGATTTCAGCCGGTGTGATGACTTCAACGACGGTTCCGAGCACGCAACAATACGAGTCCAAGAGACCTAAAATGGGTGACAAGAAAAACACCGAGTGAGTTTACAACTCAGTAAGTCATAAGCATTCATCAATCCACTGATAAAGTTACTACTACATGTACAACAAATGAGGCTAGGTACTCGTCCATATCGAATCTATACCATAATACCTCGGACCTTTCAGTCCAATCTCATACCGATTCATACATCCACATTTCATATTCTACACAACAAGATAATCGAAGCATTTTTACACATTAACTCAATTTCCAGCACAACCATACAATTTCAATCATCACATAGATTTAAGGCTTACCAAATTCAACCCCAAGCATGAACGTATTCTCTATTCGTCATTGAGCTCGAGGTACTTACCCGATCCGCTGTCCATACTCAATTCAATGGAGACACACCTCCATTTATATAGAGTTCGCACACAGTGCTTACTACTCGATTTCGCACACTTAGTGCCACGTAATTTAAGCTCGCACACACGATTGCCATACCCTCCGAGCTCGCACACCCAGTGCCGTATTTTTTTTCCAGCTTGCACACTTAGTGCCAAATATTTCCAGCACGCACACTTAGTGCCATATATTTCCAGCACGCACACTTAGTGCCAATCTCGACACCATACACCCGTATTGCCCGCACACATAGTGCCGAAAGCAAACTTTCTACACATTCCACTATTTCTTTTACATTCAACAATTATCCTCATTCCATACACATACAATTTCATTTATACATATATATATATAGCATTCCATTAAACACAATTGCATAGATTTTCCAATCATTTAAGCAATATCAAATATATGCGCTTAATGACTTACCTCGGATGTTGTCGAACGTCTTCAACGGCTATTCAATTACTTTTTCCTTTCCTTTATCGGATCTAGTTCCCCTTTGCTCTTGAGCTTAATATTAACAAATAAATTGATTCAATCATTTTGAATATCAAAGGGGAAATTCAAGGTACTTAGCCCTTATATATTAGGCATTAGAGTCATATATGTATGCAATCATGAATCAAATTCCACATTTTAGCCCATATTTTCCTTTAGCCGATTTTTCTAAGTCAAGATTAAGCCACCAATATGCTCACTTATGGCGAATACACGAAATCACCCATCTATGCATTCAATCATGTGGCCGAATGTGCATGTTCCAATATAACACCATTTCCATTTCGTTTAACACTTACATTTACCACATATCAATTTAGAGACTCTACTAACCCATCATACATCCGCAATAGTCTATAACTCTTTCGCCACTCCTTTCACAACATAATAAAACTTAATTTCAAAATCATTAGTGAGCATTTTATTTAGGCATGTACATCTACAACCGAATTCATCATATAAACATCTTTGAATTTACTCAAACATTCTCAATACAACACATTGCCCACTAGCAATTAGTTCATCAAACCAACATTTGACCCTATTTCCTTTAACACCATTGCATTCGCAATGACCACATCATTAACCAACTAAATAATAAACCACAACATTTAAATTCATCTTATTCTTCTCCCATTTGACCGAATGAATATCAAATGCAACTCAACTAACAACAACATTTTTTTCTTTCTAAAATGTATATACACTCTTACGACCATGAATCCTACTCATCCAAGCATCAATTAAGCTACTTAACAAGTAATTAACATCCCAAAGAAACTTATCAAAATGACACTAATTTAGCACTTGCCGAATAGATATTGAGCTATGGACTCATGAAATTAAACCATAGGTCAACTAAGCTATGTACTTATCCATTTAGTCTCATAGTCAATTAAAAAGAAAAATCACCATGCATACCTTAGACTAGGATAGCCATGGCCGAAATACCTTAGTTTCTCCTCTTCAAATTTCAACTTTTTTTTTTTTGGTTTTCTTTGCTCAATTCACGGCAATGGGGAAAGGATGAGCATTCTTTTTTTTCTTTTCTTTTCTTTCTTTACTAACATTATTTTATCTCCAATGACCCATTCCTTATTACAAAAATCTAATTAAACATATATATTGCCCATCAATATCCTATCTTGGCCGGCCACCATTAATAAATTGGGCAATTTGACATGCAAGTCCACCTTTGTGTTAACATGCACTAATAAGCCATTTAAAATTAGCCTATCATATTTCACCATGTCTCACATTGATCCCTATTTAATAATTTCTCATACAATTGATAAATTAGAGAATGAAACTTCCACATGTGCATGTACACACACAATAAGCATAGAATATAACAATTAATTATTTTTATGACTCGGTTTTGTGGTCCCGAAACCACTTTCCGACTAGGGTCAATTTTGGGCTGTCACAACTCTCCCCACTTAAGGAATTTTCGTCCCGAAAATCTTACCGGTAAATAGGCTCGGGTATCGCTCTTTCATAGAGTCCTCGAGTTCCCAAGTGGCTTCTTCAATTCCGTGTTTATGCCACAACACCTTTACCAATGGAATTTTCTTGTTTCGTAGCTCTTTTACTTCACGCATCAGAATGCGAACCGGCTCTTCTTCATAGCTCAAATTAGGTGAACCTCGACCTCGGATGGAGTAATTACGTGTGTCGGGTCGACCTATATCGTCAAGCATCGAAACATGGAAAACGTTGTGAATCTTTTCGAGCTCGGGGTAATATTAATCGATACGCCTTGGCCCAACTCGTCAGAGATATTTCAGATGGACCGATGAACCTCGGACTCAATTTGCCCTTACGGCCAAATCTAAGCACCTTCTTCCGTGGTGAAACTTTGAGAAAGACCTTGTCTCCAACCTGATATTCAACATCTTTTCTTTTCAAATCCGCATACGACTTTTTGCGATCCGAAGCAGCTTTCAAACTTTCACGAATTACTCGAACTTTTTGCTCGGCATCCTTAACCAAATCAACCCCGAAGAATTTACCTTTACTAAGTTCAGTCCAGAATAATGGGGTACGGCATTTACGACCGTATAAAGCCTCGTAAGGCGCCATCTTAATACTTGATTGAAAGCTATTGTTGTAGGCGAATTCAATCAAAGGTAAATACCGTTCCCATGAACCACTAAACTCAAGGATGCAACATCTCAACATATCCTCGAGTATTTGAATTATCCGTTCGGATTGACCATCGGTTTGGGGATGAAAAGCGGTGCTAAAATGCAGCTTGGTACCCAAAGCATCTTGCAATTTCTTCCAAAATCGCGACGTAAATCTTGGGTCTCTATCCGACACGATAGAAATAGGCACCCGTGTAGTCTCACAATCGAGAAGCGTACAATTCCGCTAATTTGTCCATTGAAAAATCCGTGACGCACGGGGATAAAGTGAGTGACTTAGTTAGTCTATCGACAACGACCCAAATCGCATCCTTCTTACTCACTGACAATGGCAGTCCGGATACAAAGTCCATTGTGACTCGATCCCATTTCCATTCGGGTATCATGATTGGCTGAAGTAATCCCGATGGCACTTGATGTTCCGCTTTCACTTGTTGACATATCAGACACCTTGAAACAAATTCAGAAATGTCTCGTTTCATACCGGGCCACCAAAATTGGCGTTTCAGGTCATTGTACATTTTAGTACTACCCGGGTGGATTGACATTCGACTACAATGGGCTTCATTTAGAATTATCGAAATAAGTTCCGAATTCTTTGGAACACACAGACGACTTCTGAACCTCAAACAATCGTCATCATCAATTTGAAACTCGATTCCTTGTTCGAACACACTCACCCGTTTTGCAAGCAACTCCTCATCAACTTTTCGAGCTTCCCGAATTTGATGAGCCAACAATGGTTTGGCCTTTAATTCGGCTACTAACACATTGTCGGGTAGAATAGACAAGTGTACATTCATCGCTCGTAAAGCAAACAGTGATTTCCGACTCAAGGCATCCGCAACCACATTCGCCTTTCCCGGGTGATAGTCAATGATCAGCTCATAATCCTTTAACAGCTCAAGCCAACGTCTTTGTCGCAGATTTAAGTCTCTTTGGGTCATCAAATATTTGAGACTTTTGTGATCCGAGTATACATGGCACCTTTCACCAAATAAGTAGTGTCGCCAAATCTTTAAGGCGAATACGGTGGCGCCAATTCGAGATCATGAGTCGGATAATTTTTCTCATGTGGCTTTAATTGCCTCGACGCATAGGCCACAACTCGACCTTCTTGCATTAATACGCAACCTAACCCAAGTAGAGGCGTCGCTATAGATGACAAACTCCTTGCCGGACTCGGGTTGCACTAGAATTGGGGCTTCATCAAATAAGTTTTCGATTGATCGAAACTTTTTGGCATTTCTCCGTCCATTCGAACTTAACGTCCTTTGGAGTAACCGTCATCGGCGTGGCTATCGTTGAGAAGCCTTTACAAATCGTCGGTAATAACCGCAAGCCCCAAAAGCTCGAACCTCGGTAACATTCCTTGGAGGTTTCCAATTGACTATGGCGAAATTTTGTTCAGTCCACCTTGACACCGTCGCGGACACCACGTGCCCCAAAAAGCTAACCTCTTTCAACCAAAATTCACATTTCTTGAACTTTGCGTATAAGCGCTTATCTCGTAAGATTTGCAACACTAGCCTCGGTGTTCAAGATGTTCGGTTTCATCTTCGAATAGACCAAAATGTCATCGATAAATACAACTACGAACCGATCCAAGTATGGCCTGAAAATTCTATTCATTAAATCCATAAACACCGCAGGGCATTAGTGAGCCCAAACGGCATCACCAAGAATTCGTAGTGACCGTACCTCGTTCTAAAAGCGGTTTTGGGTATGTCCGATTCTCGGACCCTCAACCGATAGTACCCGATCTCAAATCTATCTTTGAAAACACCGAGGCTCCCTTTAATTGATCAAACAAATCGTCAATTCGTGGCAATGGATATTTATTCTTTATCGTCACTTTATTGAGTTGACGATAGTCGATGCACAACCTCATGGTTCCGTCCTTCTTCTTCACAAACAATAAAGCGCCCCATGGAGAAAAACTCGGTCGAGCGAAACCTTTATCCGTCAATTCTTGCAATTGAACCTTCAATTCCTTTAATTCCGTTAATGCCATACGATACGGGCTATTGAAATCGGCGTAGTACCGGTACAACCGATGCGAATTCCACTTCTCGAACCGGTGGCAATCCCGTAACTCCTCGGAAAAACATCGAATACTCACAAACCACTGGTACCGATTCGAGTTTCCTTTCCGTCTCTTTACTCCCAAACACATACGCAAGGTATGTTTCACACCCTTTTCACATATCTTGACGGTCATAGAAGATATTATTCTGAACTCCTTTTAAATCAAGAGACTCGACTCGGACTACCTCATTATTTGCACTCCTCAAATCAATGGTTTTCCTTTTGCGATCCACCTTTGCATCATGCACGGTCACCAATCCATACCAAGAATAACTCGAATTCATGAAATGGTAGAAGCATCGGATCGGCCGGAAACAGATTCTCGAATTATTAGGGGCATCTCTTGCACACTTTATCAACAAGCACGTATTGACCCAAAGGGTTTGACACTGAATTACGAACTCAAGAGACTCAACAGTAGAGTCTTCTTTGGATGCTAAGGTTTCACATACATATGAGTGAGTAGAGCGGGGTCAATCAATGCAATCACAATAGTATCAAAGAGAGTAAAAGTACCGGTGATAACGTCGGGGAGGATGCCTCCTCGTGTGCTGGATGGCATATGCTCTAGCAGAGTACGGGTCTCGGATCGGACAGCCGTATTAGAGGCTCCTCTCGATTACCACCCCTACCTCCAGAGATTCTCGGGGCCTACCTCCACCGTCGTTCCACTAGGTCTTGCACCTTGCGTCTTATTCCTCTCATCTAGCTCGTGCAATCTCTAATGAAGTGGTCCTTGAACCGCATCCATAACAGCCCTATTAATGATTTACCCCAACATTCACCTAGGTGTCGTCTTCCACATTGGGGGCATTCAGGTCTCTCTTGACGATTATTGCCCACACTAGCTATGAAGTAGCTCGGGAGTCCGTCAATGGTCGGGCTCTAATGGAAATTCCTGATCGTCCTCGACTTCTTGGTGTCCTCCCGAACCTCTTTACAGCCGAGAATGGAGCTTTACTCGTCGATCTTTTACGGTAATCTCTTGCTTCAAATTCAGCCTTCTTCTTCTCCTTCCCAAGTTCTTCCGCCTTGCAGCTCGTTCGACTAGCGCCACGAACTCCTTTATCTCCAAAATTCCCACTAGTAACTTTAACTCTTCATTCAATCCTTCTTCAAATCTTTTGCACATCGCAACCTCATCACCACACACTCCCGAGCATACCGACTAAATCTTACGAACTCATGTTCGTATTGAGATCTGATCATCCGGCCTTGCTTGAGTTCCAAGAATTCCTTACGCTTCGATCGATGAACAGTTGACTAATGTATTTCTTTGAAATTGGATTGGAAGAAATCCCAAGTAACTCGTTCATTTGGGACTATGGAAATTAAAGTCCTCCACCAATAGTAAGTGAGTCTCATAACAAGGATATAGCACACTTAAGACATTCGTCGGGTGTGCATGACATTCATCTAATACTCTAATGGTGTTATCGAGCGAACTCGGCCTTTTCGGCATCATCAAGTAACTATGGCCTTGAACTCCTCGGCCCCACGCTTCCTAATCAAGTCCACGGTGGTTTACTCACCTCACAGGATCGATGAATGGAGGCATTGCGGGCTCTTGGGGTGGAGTGTTTAAATTCGGGAATGGTTGGACAGTAGGGTTGGTTCGGGCATATTGCGCGACCCACTCATTCATCATAGTGAAGAAGGCTTGTTTCGCCCTTCATTTTGATTATTCGCGGATGACCGAGGCTCAACAGCGGTGTCCCTTGCGCAGAGCAGCCGCTACACTTTCAACGTCATCCGCCAAGGGTCTCTACCGGGTTCCATCACTAATCAAAACAAAAATTTCAACCGTCAAGTCATCACATTATTAAGCACTATCAATTTGGCATGTATAGCTAGACTCACACGCGCTATGGTAGTCCTAGAACCGACTAAACCATAGCTCGATACCAATAAAATTGTAACACCTAACTCGTGACCGACGCCGTGTCGGACACGAGGGGTTAACGAGACAAATCCTCTTAAAGTACCGACCAATTTGGCATTTCGGACAGGCTGGAAAACTGCGTCACCGTCGCCTTAAAAATCATATCTCGAGTTCCAAAACTCGAAACTGGTTTCGTAAATTTTCCCTGAATTTAGACTCATATACCCATCCATGGATTTATTTTTAGAAATTTGGGTTGGGCCAATTGGTACGGTTTATTAGTTAAAGTTACCCATGTTACAGGGATCGACTGCTCTGACCTCCGCGCGTTACAACTTGAATATCTTTCTGTACAGGGCTTTAATACTGGTGCCGTTTGTTTCTAATGAAACTAGACTCAAAATGGAATCTGTACATATAAGGTATGACTCCTAATTCTTTCTGGATAATTTATGGTAAATTTTCAAAGTTGCGACAGGGGACCCAGAAATCGTTCTGGCCCTGTCTCACGAGAACTTTAATATTTCCCAGTATACTGCTCATATGGTCGTTTCGTTTCGTCCATATAAAAATAGATTCATCAAGGATCAGTTACATAATTTACTCACTATTTAATTCTACTTCTACTATTTTTAGTGATTTTTCAATCTCATCTCACTGCTGCTGTCCGCAACAGTTACTGCAGTAGACTATGCCAATTTCATGAATTTTTCCTTGGCCTTAATCATCCATCATACATGACACAATTTATGGCCACCTTAACAAAATTTGAGTTTCTAAGACTCGTGGCTATAGGTTCTAGCATCCCACTCGACGACCACATAGGCCATTTTCACATGGCTTAAAGTTTACAACCCACAATTCGACAAAATATAATAGCCTATACATGCCAAATGTTCTTCAACAACAAAAGAACAATACCACAAGATTTCAGCCGGTGTGATGACTTCAACGACGGTTCCGAGCACGCAACAATACGAGTCCAAGAGACCTAAAATGGGTGACAAGAAAAACACCGAGTGAGTTTACAACTCAGAAGTCATAAGCATTCATCAATCCACCGATAAAGTTACTACTACATGTACAACAAATGAGGCTAGGTACTCGTCCATATCGAATCTATACCATAATACCTCGGACCTTTCAGTCCAATCTCATACCGATTCATACATCCACATTTCATATTCTACACAACAAGATAATCAAGCATTTTTACACATTAACTCAATTTCCAGCACAACCATACAATTTCAATCATCACATAGATTTAAGGCTTACCAAATTCAACCCCAAGCATGAACGTATTCTCTATTCGTCATTGAGCTCGAGGTACTTACCCGATCCGCTGTCCATACTCAATTCAATGGAGACACACCTCCATTTATATAGAGTTCGCACACACAGTGCTTACTACTCGATTTCGCACACTTAGTGCCACGTAATTTAAGCTCGCACACACAAGTGCCATACCCTCCGAGCTCGCACACCCAAAGGTCCGTATTTTTTTCCAGCTTGCACACTTAGTGCCAAATATTTCCAGCACGCACACTTAGTGCCATATATTTCCAAAGACGCACACTTAGTGCCAATCTCGACACCATACACCCGTATTGCCCCACACATAGTGCCGAAAGCAAACTTTCTACACATTCCACTATTTCTTTTACATTCAACAATTATCCTCATTCCATACACATACAATTTCATTTATACATATATATATAGCATTCCATTAAACACAATTGCATAGATTTTCCAATCATTTAAGCAATATCAAATATATGCGCTTAATGACTTACCTCGGATGTTGTCGAACGTCTTCAACGGCTATTCAATTACTTTTTCCTTTCCTTTATCGGATCTAGTTCCCCTTTGCTCTTGAGCTTAATATTAACAAATAAATTGATTCAATCATTTTGAATATCAAAGGGGAAATTCAAGGTACTTAGCCCTTATATATTAGGCATTAGAGTCATATATGTATGCAATCATGAATCAAATTCCACATTTTAGCCCATATTTTCCTTTAGCCGATTTTTCTAAGTCAAGATTAAGCCACCAATATGCTCACTTATGGCGAATACACGAAATCACCCATCTATGCATTCAATCATGTGGCGAATGTGCATGTTCCAATATAACACCATTTCCATTTCGTTTAACACTTACATTTACCACATATCAATTTAGAGACTCTACTAACCCATCATACATCCGCAATAGTCTATAGCTCCTTCGGCCACTCCTTTCACAACATAATAAAACTTAATTTCAAAATCATTAGTGAGCATTTTATTTAGGCATGTACATCTACAACCAATTCATCATATAAACATCTTTGAATTTACTCAAACATTCTCAATACAACACATTGCCCACTAGCAATTAGTTCATCAAACCAACATTTGACCCTATTTCCTTTAACACCATTGCATTCGGCAATGACCACATCATTTAACCAACTAAATAATAAACCACAACATTTAAATTCATCTTATTCTTCTCCCATTTGACCGAATGAATATCAAATGCAACTCAACTAACAACAACATTTTTTTCTTTCTAAAATGTATATACGCTCTTACGACCATGAATCCTACTCATCCAAGCATCAATTAAGCTACTTAACAAGTAATTAACATCCCAAAGAAACTTATCAAAATGACACTAATTTAGCACTTGCCGAATGGATATTGAGCTATGGACTCATGAAATTAAACCATAGGTCAACTAAGCTATGTACTTATCCATTTAGTCTCATAGTCAATTAAAAAGAAAAATCACCATGCATACCTTAGACTAGGATAGCCATGGCCGAAATACCTTAGTTTCTCCTCTTCAAATTTCAACTTTTTTTTTTTTTTGGTTTTCTTTGCTCAATTCACGGCAATGGGGAAAGGATGAGCATTCTTTTTTTTTTTTCTTTTCTTTTTCTTTCTTTACTAACATTATTTTATCTCCAATGACCCATTCCTTATTACAAAAATCTAATTAAACATATATATTGCCCATCAATATCCTATCTTGGCCGCCACCATTAATAAATTGGGCAATTTGACATGCAAGTCCACCTTTGTGTTAACATGCACTAATAAGCCATTTAAAATTAGCCTATCATATTTCACCATGTCTCACATTGATCCCTATTTAATAATTTCTCATACAATTGGTAAAATTAGAGAATGAAACTTCCACATGTGCATGTACACACACAATAAGCATAGAATATAACAATTAATTATTTTTATGACTCGGTTTTGTGGTCCCGAAACCACTTTCCGACTAGGGTCAATTTTGGGCTGTCACAGTTGCACTATGAACATCACAAGTGAATAAATCCACAAATGAATCTAAGATATATTCTACTTAGGTCCTATCCGATGTATTATCAATCTAGTTAGACACAACTATGTCTTTATCTTCTAGGAGTCATGCACTCCGATACCCAAGACAATGTATCTCCCCAATTGGGCTTGATAGATGAAATATTAGTCTTACAATCAATTTGCTCAATGTCCATTAGACTAAAGATGTGTTTAGATTATCTACTTATATAAGTCGTCTTTCTATATTACGATACAACCACGTGTTGCTACTTAGTATTACTTAAATGTTAGATAATTAGTAAGTCAATATTTTCTTTCATTTTGCTTTGCATGCAATAGTTGTTCAAGACAATATACAAAGATATTAATGAAATTTATGGATATTTATTAAACCATTTGTTCAAAAAATACAAGTACATATAGACAAAAATACTATATTAAGGGCATTAGATCCCAAACTAAGAGGTTTTATGCTCATTCCATACTAATTTACAATATAATTATAATTAATGTAAATGCAGTTTAAATTCTCATTTCATACTCCTCATAAGTCAATTTCCTTGAGCTAGTTTAGTCGTATGATTCATTAATAATTTTTTTTTCTAATTTCTTATAGTCCTATGATTAAATATCAACTCATAGATTATGAGGGCATTAAAGAAAGTTGTTTAATTTTTAGAATTTGCTTCATAATTCATATTTAGTCCACCTTTCTCACATTTTATATTTTCATTCTTTTTATAGTATTTAGCCAAGTCATGTTTAGCCTCTATAATTCATTTCATGATTCATGTTTGATTCAATCTTCTCATATATTGTGATTTTAGTTTTCTAATGATACGTAGCCCTTAGTAAACACCAGTAGGAGACTTGGATTCATGGGAATCCTCCACCACACTAGAAAGCACATGAGTGCTAACCCCAAGGCATCATATAAAATCCCTCCTAGCACACCAAAAGGTCCATAAAAATATAACTACACCACACCAAGATGCAATTAAGTGCATGGCTTGAAGGTGATGTAAAGCATAATAAGAACGAAACCTCTACCACATCAAATGTAACACATCATACTAGACCCGGTCGTCAAGTTTAAGCTACAAGATGCTATGATCATCAATTTAATAAATTCAAAACATCATGGAACATATCATCATTTAAATACATAAATAATAGACATTTAAATGCATAATCACAATCATTTTTGGGTCATACATGAGCTTATAAAAGCTCTCTTGTTAACTTGAGCTTAAATTACAACCAAACTATGAAGTTTTAAAAATTTACGTCCGATGTTGCAACCTCAAATCGTCCATGTCGTGACCTCACCAACACAATAAGTCATGATGTGACTTCATGTAGATTGATGTCACGGCATCACTCACTGTTGGCACCACATTGCAACGTTGGACAATTGTAGTCATGATGAGAACCTTACTTTTGTTAAAAATGTTATTTTGAATCCCAATTTAAGATGAGCCAAACAATCTATATCATTTACACAACTCAGTACACAAAAAACATCCCAAACTCATAACACTTCATATCAAACAAATCATTTAACCATTTCTAATAAAAAAACAATTCAACATGAGTTCAACCTATTACAATTCTATTCATTTCAATATATTTAATCAAATGCCAAATGAACTTATGTCAAAACATAGTATGTAACAACTTGTTTTTTAGTGCTGCCCAAAACAATGGTCTCAAAACATTATTTTTCGATGATTTAATATTTACGAGTATATTATAGCATTATATTGATTTTTTAGTAATTTTATTGAACGATTAGTAATTAAGGTACAAGAACAAAATCATTAAAAATCGTAAAATTTGATCGTTATTGATTTTATTAGTTAAAAGGTTTAAATAGTAATTGTTCAGGGGTTTAAATGGAAATTAAACCACTTTAAATGATGGTGGATGGTCATGTGTTTATAATTTAGTAAGTTATATGTTAATTTATTAATTAAATAATTAATATATTTTAAATAGTAAAATAAAACCAAAGTCATTATTTTCTTGTTTCTTCGACCTTTCACCATTTAAAAACAAAGTGAGAAAGCTTGGAAGCCATTGAAAAAGCTTCAAAACATTCAGCCATTGCATATATGTCCAAAGTGAGCCTATTTTTTTTGTAAATTTTATGTTTTTGAGATCTTTGTAGCTTGATTTAGCTTGCCCTGGGATTAAATTGTGATATTGTTAAAGTTTTCTAATGTTACCATTGATATTTTTGAAGCTTTTGGTGTTTCAACGTTAGCTTCTAAGCTTAGAAATGAAAAAAAGGGACTAAATTGTAAAGTTTGAATGCTAGTTTAAAGTATAGGGACTAAAATGAAATAATTCAAAATTAGCATGAAATTTCTATAATTATGATATTAGAGGTCTGCAAAAGGATGTGATCAAAATTGGATTGGAAAAAGGGGCTTAAATGCGAAAGAAATGATAGTTTCAGCTTTAAGGACTAAATGGAATAAAATGTGAAAATTTAGGGAAATTGTGAAAAAATGAAATTAAATTGTCATATAAATTGAGTAAGATGTTATAAGGTTGAAACTGATATATTGAAATGAATTATCGTATAGATCAAGATTTGAATCAATCAGTAGATAATTGAGGATACAAATCTAAAAAATCATGGCCATGTCTTCAATGAAAATAAACCAACAATTTAAATCTCTATTGGGATTGTAAAGCTACTCGGATCTTTTAACTTCGGAGGTATATTCTTTGCAATTAAAGGCATCGATGTCAATTTGCTCACCTTTTTTCATTTTCCTATGCCATTTCATGATTTCTTTTAAATATTTGGCATATTTCAGAATTTTGTCTATAAGCTCTAATAGCGGCAAATTGACATTGAGGGATTTAAATAAATTAAGAAAATTTATAAAATCTACATTGTCCCTTTTTGTTGTCCACTAATCTCATCAGGATGGTACCTTTGTTGTGCTTGGGTTTGACATTACTGGATCAAACACTGATCTGGCTACCTCATCAATCGGCTCATGGTGCTCAGCTTCTTCATCCTCCTCCGTTGGCTTGTCGACATCTTCCAAAATTTCCTCCTCTTCATAAATGGGTATGATTGGCAGCTTTATTGCCTTGCCCAATCGCAACGCAATTTCCTTTGCATGCTCATTTCCATCTCTCTGAGGGTTGTTCTCCATGTTACTAAGGAGAGTTGACCATTTTGTTTTTGGAACATTGTCATCAACTGACTCATTTGGTCACAAAGGCTATCCATTTGGGACTCAAGTCATCCACAAGTAGTTTAGACTTGTTGAATGTCTGTCTTAATAGTTTGCATCTCTCCCTTTAGTCGGTCAATCTTTGACCACATGTAACGTGGTCATTCCCTACGACTGTTTGTTGCAATGGTGGAGGTTGGTAAGAAGGGTTCGATTGGTTTTGTGCTTGATTTGCACCTCATTTATTACCTCCCCAGTTGAGGTTCAAATGGTCCCTCCAACTGTCTGAATACGGATTTTCACCTCTATTATTTACATAGCTTGCTTCCTCCGATCAATTCTCATAATGTGGCTCCACTCTCGTCGGTTTGAAGAGTGTCTCCAAATGGTTAAACTTTTCTAAAATATGTTGGAACTGATCATCATCATTTTCTTAGTTTATTTCTTTTGCCATTGAAGGTTTAAATTTGTACATAAATCTCTCATAGGCCACATGTACGAATTCATGTTATGTCATCAATTATTTTGTAGGCTCGTTTATAAATGTGGAACATAAGAGATCCATTGGATGCTCCATCTAAGCTAGATTTTATGTGGCCGTTAACACCATTGTAGAAAATTTGTATTTAGAGTCACGCTTGTAGTCTATGGTGTGGGCATTTTCTTAACATTGTCTTGAAATGCTCACACGCATCGTATAGGGACTCACCTTTAAACTGTTTAAAATTGGCGATTTCTTGCCTCAACTGAATGGTTTGGTTAATCGAGAAAAATTTATGGAGAATTTTTTTCGCTAAGTCGTTTCATGTTGTAATGGAAACCGACTTCAATGAATCCAACCAATTATTGTTGTATAAAGAAAATAGGAATAACCGAAGATGCATGACATCATCGAATACCCTGTTGTACTTGAAGGTTTCACATTATTGAAAAACTCATATTAAATGTTAATTCGGGTATTCAACCATGTTCTCTTTAAACTGCAGTGCATTTTGGATCATTTGGATAGTGGTTATTTTTACCTCAAAATATTAACGTTAATCGCCAGTCATTCTATTCTTCCTCGCTCTGCGTCTAATGTAGGTAGGGCGTGCTCACGCAGCATCCTGTGTTCCATTGGGACTTCTTCAATTATATTTATTTGTTGGTCTCTTGGTACTTCAAACAATGGATTTTCTCAGACTAAATTTATAACCGCAAGTGGATCAGTATTCATCGCTTGACAATTGTCCTGAGTAGTTGCTCATGATCTAGGGGTGGTTCGATTGGAGTGTCGAAGCTTTGGGTCAAACACAACATGAAAACAAAATAAAAACAAAATTAAAAAAAGTTAAAAATTGTATCTATAGGTCCTAACTATAACACCCTCAACCTGACCCGACTCATCGGGCTCAAATTTCGAGTGTTACCACATGTAACACTTAAGGGAATTTCTGAACAATTGACAGACACTTATTACTTAAAACATTTTTCGCTATCATTTCATTTATAGGCTAGATATAAAAAAACAAAAGAAAGTATTTTAGAATAAAATATTACTCAAACCAATTACAGCTTAACAATACAAATATTTACTAAAGACTAACTCTTAGAGTATGATACTACAATACGCCACTTTTCCACGTATGTATAATAACACACTTCATCGCTACCTTGATGTACCCCTGGCGTAGTCCCTTCTGGAACATTTTCTTACTACATCACTTGAAATAATAACAAACACTGTAAGTTCAAGAGAACTTAGTTAGAGTTAATACATAACACCCTGGTAGATTCTTTTATAATATTTGAAGAACATCTTTATGCTAGCTACCCTTCATAAGCACTTACTTCTATTTGGGTAGATACTATCACAGATTTAGGTTTACACTTAGATGCCAACTACTACACCCTTAATCGTACCAATTCTCTCTTAACTACATGACTAACTAACTTATGATCCTTCCAGAGATTAGCTTAGTCTTTTCTTTTTCTTAGAACCTTAAAGGTAATTTTCAAAGAATATCCCTTCAAAGAATACTTTATATAGACCATCTCTTCACCCTTACACTTAATCCAAAATAGTTATTCATAGATATTATTCACTGGCGGATACATACACCTACAAGCTCATACTGATAATGAACTATACAAATCCTTCAGATGAATTCCACACAACTTTCTTATAGATCCCCAGATTTTTAGGATAACAATAACTCAAATTCTATATGATTTCAGAAAAAGATATGATACAACTCAAATATGGCATATTTCAGATAACTCAGGTTCGACCCTACATGGTACAGAAAAACTTAGACTAATGAATACTTATCTCATTCATAACTACGAACATGCCCAATTCTCAACTAACAGGTTATCACGGTGGATACCCTTTCTGAACATACAAATACACACTTCTTTTCAAGAAATTCCCTTAAGACTTATTCAATTACATCAAAAATCTTATTCTACCAACTTAACTTCTTTCATATCATAACCTTATCATAGTAGTATCTATCACCAAGCGATCAAAATTTATTTAGAACTTACCATAAGGGCGAATAATCATTTTTTACCAAACAAACTTTATAGAGTATGCCACAAGGGCCAAACAGAATATGCCATAAAGGCAACATAAGAAATATGCCACAAAGGCAACATACAAAGTTACGTATTTATTATCTCGATGGACTTACACATATATTTCATCTATCATGATCTACCAATTTGATCTACAAATCACTGAAGGCTACACCATGAACATACATACAATCATATCTTTCCATGTATATTTACCACATGGATTTACACACTTTCACGTATCATGATCTGCCAGTCCAATCTTCATTCTACTAGAGGCTACACCATGAGTGTTTCATAGTATATGATGATATGGGTCTCAACTGCATGGTCTTACACTTGTTTTCATATCATGATCTTCTAGTTTAGTTAGCAATATAATTGTCTTGTCAGAGGAATCACAGAAGGACATTTACACAATATTCACTTACCTGAACCGTTCACACATCTGATTGATTCATACCTTTTTTATATCAAACTAAACCTGCATACTTACTCATCATATTATATTACAACTAAACTTCATACATATTATCATAACACTTATATCATTCTTATTATGCTTCTAACACTTATCAATTGCTAGAGATATCATCGCCATTTAGATATACTGCTACTTGTACAGTTGCTAACTCTTGAAAAGAGCTATATTTCATGCCTTTAGACCTAGCTAATTACTTGTACTTGGGTACATTTAGTTGCATTTCAGAACATTTCATTAGTATTTTCATGATTGCATTAGAAGCCTGGACTATGTTTAAATGTTAGGTACTTTTAATTGCATGTGGAAGGGTTATGTTTGGTGGTTTGGCAGGTGCAGGATGTGGAGAAAGAAATAAATAAGTGAAGGTTTGCCGGGGCAACAGGTTGGACAGTTTTCCAACTTGTATGCCATGAAAATTCAAGGAAGATGATCGATTTAACACTCAACGCATAGCGGTCTCAGCTCAACTCTACTTGTACTAGAAAAATCTGGTTAAAAAAAAAGGAGAAGATATCATGGACTGTTGGATTTACCCTAGGGAAAAAGCTTATAGAAATCCAAAGGAGGAAATCCTAAAGTGTGTGGATATTCAGAGGCAAAAAAAGAGAGGGTAACGACTGAGTAGAGATGAAAAGAGGAAGATGAAGGCAATCCCTCTCAGCCACCACAGGACACAGTGCCACTGTAGTGTGAACTGGACAAGCGAAAGTTGTCTTCTTGAATTTCTTCCATATTTCTTACTTTGTTCCTTTGTGAATTGATTTGATTGAAATGATGTTGGATGATATTTTGGTTTTGAATTTACTTGCCAACCCATGAGCTAATTCTCATAGGGTTGGGGTTATATGATGAAACCTTTATTTTCGTTAATGGTTGAAGCATAGATCTAAATTAATTTACTGTTTTATTCAATTGTTTTTATTTCTAAATTGTATGTGCGTAATCCCTAAAAATAGATGACTTTGAAGCATGCCCATAAACTAATCTAATTCTGAAAAGGCTGGATTAGTTGGACTAAAATTGAATGATATGAGCAAGTACTCAATCGATACTTGTAGTAGACTCTCGACACAGAGCAACATTCATATGGAAAGAAAACAAAACAATGCAAGATACTATGCTAAAGGTCTATAGACGTATATCTCTTTAAGTCAAGGTAACTTGAGGTTTTTGCTTTCGAAAGAAGCAGACCACTTTAGAACTCTTCTGAGTAGTAGATTGAGTATGATTTTGCTGAGGCATTATTGATAGAAAGGGTAGATTCTTAGTAATCTCGACCTTTGAAATCAACATCATATATCCTCTACCCTTCGCTATAGCATCTTGCCATAACATATTTAGTTGTTTACTTGTTCGTTACATATTATTCACGCAGTTATTCTCATAATTTCCATTGTATTTTTGTTATATATTATTCACGTAGTTATTCTTATAATTTCCATTGCATTTTTACTCTTGCTTTGCCTTAGCATTTTCCAGTATTAGTCAGTACACATTTAGTACACATTATTATTCCTTTAAATTACCACTGCATACTTATCTTTGTTTTTCCATATCATTAATCATAATTCGTTAAAATAACTTAACCACTTTTATACCTAATCCGATCCTTGTAGAGACAATCCTACTTATCACTTTATCACTTGATCCGACGTGTATACTTGCACAATTCGCATATCATATTCATATGCGATAAGTTTTAGGCATCGTTGCTGAGGATCAGTAATTTGGTGAAATTTGGTTTGGTTATTATACCTAGTTCCATTAGTTTTAGCTAACTTAGTTGTATTTAATTTTTACAGGTTTGCCATCTGTGTATGAGAAGAGGCATTCTTGCTAATGAAGAATATCCTTTTAACCCAGAGATCAAAAGAACTTTGCAAAGAAGGTAAAAAAAGCTGCGAAATATGGCTAGGGAGGAAATGACCCTGGTCTTAATGATAACCCACTTGGTTACAATAATAATCCTCCTATGGATCGTGTGATAGATGATCGTCACAGATCAATTTGAGAGCATGCTATTCCAATTTTGGATGATATGAATCCAATGATAGTTAGACCACAAATAGAGCTCAGTAGTTTGAGCTAAAATCTATAATGTTTCAGATGTAGCAAATAGTATGACAGTTTGGTGGATTACCCACTGAAGATCCAAGAGTGCATTTAAGACTTTTGCTAGAGGTCTGTAACTTGTTTTGGAAAACAAGGTGTTCCTGAATACACTTTGCATGGCTGAATGCTTTGCTATTAGGACATCTTGGAATGATCTTTGCTAGAGATTGTTGCTACGGTATAATCCACCAAATATGAATGCTAAGCTTAGAAATGACATTACATTTTTTCGGTAATCAGAGTATGAAATACTATATGAAGCTTGGGAATAATTTAAAGAGTTAATTCGGAAATGTCTGATGCATGGATTTCAACACTGGACTTTGAATGAAGTTGTTTTACACACTGGACTTTGAATGAAGATGTTTTACAATAGGTTGAATGCACATATGATAATTGTAGTTGATGTTTCTACCAATGATACCTTGTTGGACAAATCTTAGAATGAATCATATGAAATTTTAGAACGGATTGCCAACAATGATTATCAATGTCCTACCATGAGAGTTTGGATGGGTAAGAAAGCTGCTGGTACCATAGAGCTTGATGCAATCACTTCATTAACTGCTCAGGTATCATCTTTAAGTAATATGATTAAGACACTGAAGAGACCCATTATAGTTCAAGAGATGAAATTAGTCGTGTAATGCCTCGAATTTGGGCCTAGAATTATTAGGCCTTGAGTATGGGTCCGTAAGGAGGTTGTATATAAGTATTTAATTGTACAAGGAAATGACACAATTAAATGTCTGCTCAAGTGGTTAAGGGTCCTGAGAGGAGTTGGAAAAGTCCTGGGTTCAAACCTAGACTTTAGCAAATTTTGGTTATAAGTGAATAAAACCCTGGATGCTTTGATGAAGGCCTTTTAAATTATTGTGTTAAATAAATGACACAAAGAAGCATGTGGTCTAGTGGTTGTAGCCTCATTAAGGTTGCAAGGGAGTCTGGGTTCAATTCTTGGCTCTTGCAATTTATTTTGGTTTTTCTTTTAAAGGAACCTGGACCTTGGCCTATAGACCTTATAATTAATTGAGGTTATTTTTTGACACAAGAGAGCTTGTGGCAGAGAGGCAAGTGGCGTGTGGAATGGTGTTCAAGGTCTGAAGTTCGAGCGTGGAGTAGCACAATTGGGGTATTTATTTTGCAGTTGGTTTTGACCAATGGTTGTGTTACAGTGAAATTCTGATGGAGATGATGTGGTGAGGAGTGATTCAAGGAGTAAATCAAGGGGGGATAAGAGGAGAGATTTTAGGAGAGAATCATGGATTTCAAATTAAGGAGAGTTGTAGCCGATTGGGGGGTTGGAGTATGCAAATTCGGCTATGAGATGTTTTTCCTCTCATTTTGGTGACTTTTGGTCATTTTTTGTTTATGACTCTTAGTGCCGAAAGATATCTTTTTTTGCTCTTAGTTTTGGTTATTGGTGTCGCGGAATTGACCATTTGGGAAGCTAATTGGTGTTGTCGAATACAACATTTGTTGACGGTTTTCTCCGTTCACTTTTGTTTCTACTTCTGTTTTTCCTAGCTAAATATACTATCTTTGTATCCTCTTTGCCCTCGTTTTCTTTTTCCATTTCCTTGAGTAGTAGCCGAATATCTCTTCTTCATCTTTTGTCCCAATCGCTTCCCTTACCATTATCTCTTTCACTATACTGATTCTTGGTCAATTGCTTTTCTCTTCTGATACAAGGGTTTTGACAGACTGGTTGGTACTCGCGGGTTCTCTCTTGTTTTTCTGTTACCGTTATATGTGTTCAAACACGTTTTTCTATCTTTTCTAAAAATCGATTACCTATTTCTCTTCATGTACTTGGGTTGCTGAAATCATGATCCCTTCCTTATGGGGTGGTGGTTGTTGGATTCTAGGTTTTCGGTGAAGCGAAGGAGTTCCTGAAGGTAGTCACCAGAACCGTTTTCTTACCACGCGATTTAAGGTAAGCGTTTTGGTCTAGCACTTTGGGGTTGGCCGAATGCCCTATCTTTGGATTTGGGTTTTTGTTAAGCAATAAAATAGATTTAAGTGCTAGATCATACGTTTTTTGATTAAGCAGGTAAGGGTATAGTAATCTTTCGAGTAACATTACAAGCAGACCGAATCACACACTTTGGTTAAGATGAGTGTCAATGCCATTCTTTTTGAGTTAAGTGTTAGTAAAAGGTATTGACATTAACCAAAAACATTGATTGATGTAGGGTTGGTATGGGGAGATTTTTGTGCTATTTCGAAAAAGGTGTGTAACCATACACCATTCTGTACTATCAAAAGTTGAAAAGCCGAAATGTCAGAACCTCGGCATTCAGGGCCTTACGAGCTTGTGAACGTACGTAGAGTGAACCGAGCCCCAAATTGTGGGTAGCAGAATGTAGAGGCCACCACGTGTGTTTTCATGAACTGAGGTGGTTATGGGCCTCGATGGGCCGAAATGGGCCGCGTGGGCCCAATGGGCTTGTGGGCGCACACGGGTAAAATCCTCGATGAGTGATCATTGATAGGTTGGTTTATGAGGCTCACGATGTCGTATGTGAATCTGGACTAAATTGGCCACACGAGCGTGTGGGCCCACTTAGGCCTAATAGCGGGTTTTGGGCCCATATACATTGTTCTGGCCATGTAGGTTATCTGAGTCGCTCAAAGTGATGATAGACCTTCTAAGAGGTCGTAATAAGTATCGAGACCTCAATATTGGTAAAATGACCAAAATACCCCTAGGGGTTAAAATCACCGTTTTACCCTTAACTAACAAGATGTCCGTTACACCCCTAGTGTTAGATTGACTAATGTATGTATGAAAGTTATATGATTGATACCGAGCATGACATCCTGCATTCACGTATGTTATTATGATATGTCAGCCTGCATGGGGTTGGGTTAATATTGATGGAGGAAGTGTATGGCTTGTAGCCGTTCTGTTCAAGGCTTACTACCTTTCTACTTATGGCTTTTAGCCATTCTATCTACGGCACTGAGCCGTTCTATTGACTTAGTGCCGCAACCGGTGTTAAGCTTGGTGTGTTGGCTGGGTGGGTCGATTTTATCCCCACATGGTGTGTTGGTTGGTATGGATGGTGTAATGGTTAGACTGGGCTGGATATCTATTTGCATAACTACATCTGATATTGATTCTGTATTGGGCTTAGGCCCACCTGATTCTGTTAATGGGCTAAAGCCCATCCGATACTGTGTCTGTGATGGGCTCCTGCCCAGTCTGTTTCTACATACCGTATATCTGAATGTTTGCATTATAAGGGATTACACACTGAGTTTTCGCAAACTCACCCTTCTGTCTAACTGTACAGGTAATCCCCAACCTTAGGCGATTTGGAGCCGTGAGAGACTCGGAGGTGGCCACACGACTGCTGATGCTCTGCTGTAGACTTTTTATTTGAATTTTATGTTTTGGGGTTTTAATTCTATAATAAGGCCTTTGAGGGATTAAATTTTTAATTAGGCTTTTGATTTCCTTATTTAAAACTGCTAAACATGAATTTTCAAAAATTAATAACTAATTAAAAAAACACTTAAAAATAGATGTTTTTATATTTCACACTTTAGTAGCTTCCGCGATTTGAAATAACTTAAAGTATCAGTGCCAGACATTAAGTAAACATTTTTGACGAGAGGATTTGCTAACCTCGAGCAAAAGGTTTTAATCATAGAAATAAACTTTTAACGACAACTCAATTTTTGAATGATGTTTTGATGTGATACGCCAGATTCGGCCATAACGTCTAGGCCGGGTTTGGGGTGTTACAAGTCGAGCCAGCACATGTTTATTGTAGTGAAGACCATGAGTTTGACGTATACCTATCTGATCTAGAATTTGTGTGCTACATGGGTAATTTCAACTAGAACAATAACCCCCATTCCAACACGTATAATCCAAGGTGGAAGCAACATCTGAATTTTAGTTGGAATAATCAAGGTGCGAGGAATTTTAACAATGCGGCAAGACAAAACACCATCAGTGCACCGCCTGGTTATACTCAACCTATATCGAGGAAAAATGTCCAGCAAGGTCAGACATTGACTTCTTCATCATCATCTATTGAAGCCTTATTGAAAGAATATATGGCCAAGAATAATGTCGTAATTCAGAGTTAAGTTGCATCTGTAACAGCTCGATTTTGGGTCTAGTTGGAACAGTGGTTCGAGACCACAAATCTGACGTAGAAAAATTTATTTTTATTATATTTTTATGGTCTACAATTTTATGGAATGATTTTGCGAATATTTCGTTCGAAAAGTTTGACGCTTGGGCACTCAATTTAGTCAAAAGGACTAAATTATAAAAAGTACAAAAGTTTAGTTCTACATGCTAGAGGTGTCTAATTGCTATGAAATTTTAAATTGGAGGTCGTTAAATGATAATTAGACCATTGGTTAAGTTTTTGTATAAAAATGGACATGGTAAGGTGTGTTTCTAAAGTTTTTCATTGAGGGCATTTTAGTAATTTGGTAATTAAATGAATTCAAAAGCCAATTTTTGTCCATCTTCCTCCCATGGCCAAATTTTACAAGAAGAAACCATGGCTAGGGTTTTTCAAGCTTCCAAGCTCGATTGTAAGTCCGTTCTAGCCTCTTTTTAATGATTTTTATGTTTTTCAAATCCTTGTAACATGATCTATCTATTTCTACCACTAATTTAAGACATAATAGAAGTCTAAAATTTTAACCATGATGGATATTTGTGCATTTTGATGTCTAATGGTAGAAAATGTATGTTTGATGTATGATAAACGACTTTTGCTAAGTGATTTTCGATGAAATGCCTAAAAGGATCTATTTGTAAAAAGTTGTAAAAAGTGTGTAAAAGTGTGATCAAATGAAAAATATGAGCTGTTATAAGCATGAAAGAGGTTCGACTAGGCTTGGGAATCAAAGAAATTGAGTTCATAGGGACTAAAATGTAAAAATGTGAAACTTTAGGGGCAAAAATATAATTTTTGCCATAATGTGATTTTGGGCTAATTTGAATAGTGTAATGATTAAATAAGTTAAAGGTGATATTATAGATCAAGAAAAACGAGGTTCGGAATTAGAACAGGGAAAAAACGAGTATTTGACAATTAGACCCTTTCTGCCATTTTTATGCCGAGGTAAGTTCGTATGTTTAATAAGCATTAAAATATATATGTATAAATGCTTAATTGGTATAAGTGTGGTAAATGCTATATTATTGAAATGAAATGTGAATGCTATTGAGTACGATACTACGGAAATGACTGACAGAGATTCGATACAGCAAAAATCCAGTTGAACCTTAGGAAAAGATAGGATACAAATGTCATGACATTAGGGTTACTGAGATTACATGTAAGACCATATCTGAGATATGGCAATGATATGAGGCTTCATGTAAGACCATACCTGGGATATGGCATCGATATGAGACTTCGTGCAAGACCATACCTGGGTTATTGGCATCGATACGAGATTACATGTAAGACCATATCTGGGATATGGCATTGGTACGGTACTGTGAGTACGAGATTCCCGAGTATCCTTTAGTATTCCAAGTGGTTCAATGGGTAATTTAATGGGTATGTCAAAGAAGAGAAAGAGCATGTAAGTATTATGAATTAGTACAGGTACATGCATAAGTTTATAAGCATTGATTTCATGACATTGAGAGTTCATGGTTTCTATGAGAGTGTTTTTCTGAAAACCTTATGATTATTGATCAATACTTGTGATGTACAAAATACATGGTAAATTCGGTTGGCGATCGTGTGATCCGCTTCAGGGCTAAATTGAGTTATGATATAGCATGTTTTATTCACACAAATTGTGATTTATCAGATATGAGAAAAAGGAAAGATTGGCATAATTGCTTATTAAAATGATTATGAGAAGATATGGGCTTTAAAAAATTGAAAGATGTCAGAATATATGCTTGAAAAAGAAACACTCATAATTAAAGTGCATGTTTATTATGAGGTTTGAAATGATTGGCTGATTGTGGTAAATAGTTATAATTGAGAGATTTCGATTTTTAGGTTAATGTCAAAACATGTTAAATTATGCTTATAAATTGATAGAACAAACAATGTGACTGAATAAGTTATAACTGTGAGTTTTAATGCAATTTATATTATCTTGTGTTTATATCATTGGATTTGGTAAATGATTGGTAAGAGTTGCTTATTATGTTCATACGGACTTACTAAGCTTCCTTTCCCATGTTTTAAAGTGTCGTCAAGCTAGCTCGAGTTGGAGATTGCTGGAGATCCTATCACACTATCAAGCTATCATTTGGGTATCGATGAATTCAAATATTTTGAGTTTATGGCATGTATAGAGACTTGGTCATTTTGTTATATGGGTCATTGTGTTTTGGCCAAAAGTATTGGCTTGTAATTGTCAAGGGTTTGCTTTGATATTTGGCCATGTAAATTGGTTTATTTTGGCTAACATGGTTGTAAGCCTAAGTATATTCATATATATGTCAATGTCTATGGTGATATGATCATGGTATGCTTGGTGAATGTGAAATGTTTGGTAACGTGGTCTATTGATGAGATGATAAATTTGTGTGTATAATAAGGTAAGCAAAAAGTAGTTAAATGAAGCCTAATGAAGGTGAAATTGACATGAATGATTTATGACATGATAAATGTTGTGTGTATGATAAATGTTGATATGGTATTGCTATGTCATGTTCATAATTTTGAATGGTTTGGTTGATCTTACATGCTTGAATTTGTGTCATGAGATGTTGTGTAGATGTGTACAAGTAAGGGTTGCAAATAGCTTGGTAAATAGCCTTATTATTGTCCACACGGGTAGACACATGGGCATGTGTCTAGGACGTGTGTGACACACGGTCAACCCATGGGCGTGTGATTGGCCGTGTGTCCCCTGCCCCTAAATTATTGCAAAACAAAATGTTCAGCATCGAGCACATGGGTATGAGATACGGCTGTGTGTCTCAGCTGTGTGAAGGACATGGCCTCGAGACACGGGTGTGTGTCTTGGCCGTGTGACTACAATTTGTTCTTAGGTGACAAACAGAGAGTTACACGGGTTAGGGACATAGGCATGTGTGACCACACAACTTGCCCACATGGGCTTGTACTAAGCCACACGGGCATGTGACACCTGTTTAGTGGAAAAATTTTCTAAGTGTCGTAAAATTTTCTAAAGTTCTCAGTTTGGTCCAAAATCGCTTCCAAAGCATGTTTTGGGCTTCGTAGACTTGTTTTTGGGACGGTGTGATTGATTGTTAAAAAGTTTTAATTTGGTGCCAAATTTACAACTCAGAATGTATGTTTGCTTGTGTTTACGTTCGGTAATGCCTCGTACCCTGTTCCAGCGTCGAATACGGGTAAGGGATGTTGCAGCATCCCTCCAAGCTCTTAATAATCAAGTAGGCAAAATAATGAATGCTTTAAATTCGAGACCAAAAGGAGCATTATCAAGTCATACTAAGAATTCAAGAATACAAGAGAAGGAACAGTGCAAGGCCATCACTCTTAGAAGTGGAACTCTGCTTGATGATGTTGCTCAAGATGCCACGGCAGGAGAGGATATCTTGAATAACAACCATGTGGAAATCCCAGAGCCATATGAAAAGTACACTGCAGCTGAAAGCACTAAGAAAAAGATTAATCCAAAAGAATTAGATCATGTGGCCAACAAAAATGCCACAACAAAACCTGAAGGACTACCACCTCTACCTTTTCCTCAGCGATTCTAAAATTCTAAACAAGATTTTTAGTTTAATATATTTTTGAATGTCTTGAAGCAACTCAATATCAACATACCGTTAGTAGAAGCTTTGGAGCAAATGCCCAATTATGTAAAATTTATGAAAGATATATTGTTAAAGAAGCACAGATTGGAAGAATTTGAAACTGTTGCTCTCAGTGAAGGGTGCACAGTGATATTGATCAATAAGTTACCCCCAAAGTTGAAGGACCTAGTGTAACGCCCCAAAATTTTAAGAACTTATTTGTGAAAATCTGCAGTAATTGAATTCTGTATCTGTGGTTCTGTGTTTTGCAATTGAGTTTAAGGTCTAGAGTTCGAGTCTCATCATTAATTTTTTTTTTTGTTTTAGAATCAATCTACAAGCACACACTACCCACTTAAGTTCAAAACTATGTGAAAGGGTAACACGAATGAGCCTACCGGTTCACTGGTTAAGCATTTGTCTGTATTCTATCTGATTCCGAGTTTGAATCCCATAATATGCGTAAGGAAAACAATTTTTTTTGCTAAATACTGGAAGTCTGGATGAAAGTTAATTAATAATTAATGAACGTTAGTTCTTCTTTCTCATTATTTTCCTTTTTCCCTTTCTTCCTTCTTTACTTTTTCTTCTTTTTCTTTTTTTTAGCTTTTCTTCTTTAATTGTTGTAAGGAATACAGATTAGTTGAATTACGCTGTTAGCATTCTTTGTTAGGAGGTTATTGAGTTAGTTTTAATGTCAGTTCATTAAATTTCTGGGTTTCCCTTTTTGCTTTTCATGGTATACTTTGAAATGGTTATTCGAATATGTGGTGTGAATCTCTGATAGTCAATCGCTTGGTTTCCCTATTAGGGAGGAATATTGAGAGTTGCGAACCTCACTACGTCAATTCAAGTAATCGTCGCTAAACTTCTGTAAGTATTGATTTTATCGAAAGTTCATGTTGAAACTTTCGACATAGGTATTTTGAGTATTATTGTGAATTGTTGTTTATAAACTTGATTGATTGAGTTATTGGATGGTCGTTTTAGGCTTTGAAACTTCTCTACATTGTTACTACTTTAAAATCATCTTAGGTTTGTACTAGAAACTTTACTTTTCAAGTTTTGGATTGCCAAAAATGGTGGCTATCGACGCCACACGGCCAGACACATAGGCGTGTGACTAGGCTGTGTGGGCCACATGGGCGTGTGGCAGGTTGTGCAAATGGCCATGTAACTTACTGTTTATTGAATTAAGGACACACAGGCATGTGACTAGGCCGTGTGTGGCCATGCTAGTGTAGGGTTCACACGACCAGGCACACGGGCGTGTGCTCAGGCCATGTAGCTCATTATTTGTACTTTAAAACCATACAGCCAAGGGTACAGACATGTGCCCAGGCTGTGTAACTTACTGTTTGGATTATCAAACCACACGGCCAGGGGCATAGATGTGTGCCCAGGCTATGTAGCTTACTAATTATTCTTAAAGATTACAAAGCCAAGGCACATGGGTGTATGCCCAGGTTGTGTGGCAGGGTGTTGGGCCCAGAAACTGTTTCTGAGGCCGAGAATGATACTAAACTTTGATATTGGTTTTCCCAATGTACGAATGACTGAAATTATTATTACGCGAACTGTCTGATACATTGAGACTGATCTGTGGATTACATAATGGAACATCTATTGTAATATCACTCTGTTATTGATTTGTTTGGGTTAATTTAGTAACATATTTGGATGACTAAACATGTGTTACAATAGTGTATTCTACATTGCTATGGGTTAAGATGTTGTGAAGGAAGAAGAAGTTTGTTCTGAAATCGTGGCTTTGCCATTAAAATTATATCTGACTCTGGCGTTTGTCGCATATTGAATTAGCATCTAAGCTACGACACTGTAAAAGTGTCAACAAACACTTGATGGTGTGTAGGGTTGGTTGGGCATTGAATGTCCTTAATGGTGTGTTGGGATAGCAGAAGATGGTGTGTAGCAGGGGGTAATAGAAATCATATCTGGGTTTGATTGGTATCGCATATGATCTGAAATTGCATATACGTACACACGTAATTGGTCTGCTCTAAATCTGAATTGCAAATACATTTGTAATGAACTAAATATCTAAAAGTGGAATTTCAATATGAATGAAGTCTATTAGAATTAATTTCCTTTACGCACTGAGTTCACAATTCACATTTTCATTGATTTGGTTTCAGGTGGATCCCAGTCTTGATCGAGTCAGGGTCAAAGAAGCTCAGTGAGTAGCTTTATCAAGATCAGAAGCAAATTATGCAAAGGCTTCTAATTCGGCGAATTGGGCCAATTCCAATTTTGATTTACCAGCGACTTGTTTCGTAGCTTTAATTTGAGCCACCGATCTTACTCGAGACGGAAATCCCACATTAATAGCGTGTCGATTCAACATTGAATAGATCGGCGGATAAGAATATTTGTCCATCTGTAATGGAAATCACATTAGTAGGAATATACGCCGAAACGTCTCCCGACTGGGTCTCAACTATTGGTAATGTAGTCATACTTTTTCCTTTAAGCATTACTAGTAGGGACTTAAGTTTTACGATGTTATAGAATTTATGAGACTATATGTTATATTTTGCTGTGTTGAATGTTATGCTAGTGTATGGTTTAACTTGATTGAAATGTGATAGTGTGAAACTTTAGTACGAATGACGTAACTCTCCAAATTTGGTCTGGACGTCTAAACTAGGTTTAGGGTGTTACATTTAGTGGTATTAGAGTCAGGTTTTTCAACACTTGGACTGTGTTTGGGCTCTTAATGTGTGAAAAAAGTATCTAGTAATAGTTAGTAGTTGAACTAATACGAAAACACTGAAACTTCAATTTGTGACCGAGCCTCCGACGCTGACCTAGTAAGTATTTCTATTCTGTTATAAAGATTACGATACTTGACTGATATTGGTAAATTGCTTGATGTAAACTGGTGAAACCATCTTACTAGATGTGTGAACTGATCTGTGTACTCTGAAATTGTAGCTAGAGCATTATGAGTTCACGTGGTAGTCATGGACGTGGTATACGAGGGCGTCGAGGACGCTGGGGCGGAGCTTGAGCAAAGTCATCCTCTATGGGTAGCGTGCCTAATCTGGAGACCAGCGAGATAGTTGGTACTTCTACTACTGAGATAGAGTCTTAGACTCCTACGGCTGGGAACGACGCACTGTTCCAGGCCATGATTTGGGCTCTTGAGAGAGTCGTGGGACCCATCCGGGATTAGGAGGCTGAGGGTTGATTATTGAATGACCCTTGTAGAATGGTGCTGAACTGTTCAAGGGTGTCATAGGAGTTGCTCCTACTGTTGTTGAGTATTGGCTTGAGGCTACCGAGTGTATCATGACAGACCTTGACTGCAGTCCTACTCAAAAACTGAGGGGCACTGTGTCTCTACTCCGAGATGAGGCATAGCAGTGGTGGCTAACTATTGAGCAAGGTGCTCAGCCTGAGCAGGTGAATTGGGATTATTTCAAGAATGCTTTCCAGGGTAGGTATATAGGGGCGAGTTGTGTTGAGGATCTCTTGACATAAGTTTATGAGCCTAGTTCAGAGCGACTGGTCTGTGGCTGAATATGAAGCAGAGTTTTTGCGACTGAGTAGATATGCACAAACTTTAGTAGCGTCTGACTATGATTACTGTGTACGATTTGAAGAAGGCTTGAGATATGATCTGTGAGTTTTGATAGCTCCTCAAGGGAAGCGAGTTTTCGCAGTTCTAGTTGACAAAATGAAGATAGTGGAAGAAGTGAAGCTCATGGAGCCTGAGTGCCATGATTGTGAGGAGGACTAGCATAAAGTTAAGAGGGATTTGGGTCCCTCTGGTTCTATTCAGCACCCTAAGAAGTGGGTGAGGCTTGATAGGTCCCCGAGGGTTGCGGTACCAGCTGTAGTTACTGAAATTCAGTAGTACAGTGATTGCAAGAAACACCATTCGGACGAGCGTTGGAGGAAGTT
Organism: Gossypium arboreum; assembly: GCF_025698485.1. Taxonomy (NCBI): domain Eukaryota; kingdom Viridiplantae; phylum Streptophyta; class Magnoliopsida; order Malvales; family Malvaceae; genus Gossypium; species Gossypium arboreum. The sequence continues at coordinate 27,695,721 of NC_069081.1, forward strand.
GGGAGCATGCCTCCGTCTTGGCTCGATAGAGCACCAAGTCAGGGACTGCCCCCGTCGATCTGATCTAGTGTTAGCAACTGTACAGACTCCGGCTTCAAATTCTGTTCAGCCCCCGAGAGAGGCTCAGCAAAATTCTGTGTTTGTGGTACTGGTACGGGTGGTAATGGGTTTGGGAGAAGTCAGAGGGCACCGGCTAGAGGTTCGGGTCAGGCTGAGGCTCGTCAATCAGCACTGGTCTATACAACTAGATGTCACAAGGAGAGCGATGATGCTAATGTCATTGCATGTACCTTCTTTATCCACTCTATTCCATATTATGCTCTCATTGATGTTGGCTTTACACATTCGTACATAGCTACTGTTGTTTCTGTAACTTTGGGTTTAACTACTGAGAATATCACTAGAGAGTTTTCTGTGATTAGTCTGTTGGGCCAGTCAATTTGAGTTGATAGAGTATACAGGCGGGTACCCCTTGAGCTTCAGGGTATGGTGTTTCTAGCTGATTTAATGGAATTACCCTTTAATGAGTGTGATTTTAAGTCTGGAAATGGATTGGCTCATTGAATATTATGTTAGTCTAGACTGTGCAACCAAAAGGGTTACTCTGAGACTGACTGAGAATGACGAGATGGTAATGGTTAGGGAGCGGCAAGATTACCTCACTAACGTAATCTCCGCTCTAGTAGCAAGCAGAATAGTCCGAAAGGGGTGTGAGGAATACCTAGCCTACGTATCTAATTCTGCTCCCAAAAAGCTTTCAGAGGGAGATTTCTATACCGTGAGGGAATTCCCAGATATCTTTCCTGAGGAATTGTCTAGAGTACCACCGAATAGAGAGGTGGAGTTTGGGATTGACCTGTTACCAGGTACTGCCCCAGTGTCTATTGCGCCTTATCGTATGGCACTGAAGGAACTGGCCGAATCAAAAGCACAACTTTAGGAACTCCTTGATAGAGGATTTATTTGACCGAGTGTGTCTCCGTGGGGGGCACCGGTATTGTTTGTTAAGAAGAAGGATGGTTCGATAAGAATGTGCATTGACTATAGACAGTTAAACAAGTTGACGATCAAGAATAAGTATCCGTTACAAAGGATTGATGACTTGTTCGACCAGTTTTGGGGAGCATCTATCTTTTCTAAAATTGACCTATGCTCAGGTTACCATCAGCTCAAGGTCAAAGAGACTGATGTGAACAAAACCGCTTTCAAAACTCGTTATGGAAATTATAAGTTTTTGGTAATGCCTTTCGGATTAAAGAATTCCCCGACAACATTTATGGACTTAATGAATCAGGTGTTTCAACTATATTTGGATCAATTTGTAGTGGTTTTCATCGATGACATCTTGATCTACTCTAAAACTGAAACTAAGCACGATGGTCATCTGTGTATTTTACTTTAGATACTGCGAGAAAAATAGTTGTATGCTAAGTTCAGCAAGTGCGAGTTTTGGTTGCAAGAGGTCACCTTTTTGGGTCACGTTGTGACGGTGGAAGGGATCTGAGTTGATCCAAAGAAAATCAAAGCTGTTGTTGAGTGGAGGCTGTCGAAAAATGTGCCCGAACTTCGTAGCTTCTTAGGTTTAGCTGGGTACTACCGAAGGTTCATTGAAGGGTTTTCTCTGATTGTGTCACCTTTGATGAAGCTGTTATGTAAGAATGCTCCATTTGTGTAGTCTGAGGCATAGCAGTCTAGTTTGGATAAACTCAAGTCTATTCTGACACAAGCTCCTGTTTTAGTCCAACTAGAATTGGGACGGGAGTTTGTGGTTTACAGTGATGCTTCACATGTCGGGTTAGGATGCGTGCTAATGCAAGACAGTAAGGTGGTTGCCTACGCACCGGGACAACTTAAGACACATAAGGGTAACTAACCTATGCACGATCTGGAGCTAGCTGCAATTGTATTTGCTTTAAAAATCTAGAGACATTACCTGTATGGTGAAAGGTGTGTTATTTACTACGATAAAAAGAGTCCCAAATATTTGTTAACCCAGAAAGAGCTAAATATTCGTTAGCACCGATGGGTTGAGTTACTTAAAGACTATGATTGCATCATAGAATACCATCCTAGGAAGGTGAATGTAGTAGCTGATACTGATAGCCGTAGAGCTATGACTGATCTGAGAGCAATGTTATCTTGTTTGAGTTTGGTTGGGGATGGAGGATTGTTGGCTATACTTTAGATTAAATGAGTTGGGTGGAGCAGATTTGAACTAAACAACTGAACAATAAGACCTTAGTGCAGTGCAGGAACTCTGATTTTAGCATGAATAACAATAATGTGTTATGCTTCAAAGGGCAGATTTGTGTACCCAATGATAAGGAGTTAAGGCATTTGATCCTACAGGAGGTGCATAACAGTCCTTATACTATGCATCCTGGTGCGAATAAAAAGGCACCGGGATGTCTGAGAACTTTACTGGTAGCCTGGACTGAAATGGGAGGTGGTAGCTTTTGTGTCCCGTTGTTTGACGTGTCAAAAGGTTAAGGCAGAACACCCTTAACCTGTATCCATCGTCGAAACAGGGTTTCAGAGCATTACTGAAACTTTCAGAACATTTTACAAATAATTTATGTAATTACTTTTCATTAACCAAGATCATTCAAAACATCCCTTAATTGGACCCTCGAGGGCTAATACGAGCATTAGAATCAAGTTGAGACTTAATCAGGAACTCTAAGAACTTTTCCTAGCATTTTAAAAATTTTCCAAGTTATAGGGCTCACACGCCCATGTGGTCCAAAGGACACGCTCGTGTGACCCTGGGACACACCCGTGCGACAAGCCGTGTTTGACCCTGTGTAACTCTCTGACTTATGCACATAGCCATGCCACACACCCATGTGCTAGACCCCATGGTTAATTAATTCATTTCGAAATTAGGTGTAGGTTTCACATGGCCAAGACACACACCTGTGTTTTAGGCCGTGTAGCATACACGGTCGAGACATGCCCGTGTCTCAGCCTGTGTACTCAATTTTGAGCATTCTGTTTCTCAAAATTTAAGGTACAGGGGACACACGGCCAAACTACACGCCTATGTACCCAGTCGTGTGTCACACACAGTCTAGACACATGCCCGTGTGTCTGCCCATGTGATTAAAATAAAGTCATTTCTAGCTTTATTTCTCACCCAAAAACACACCCATGACCTGCATTAGAAGCACACATCCAAAACCAACCATTGCAAGCATTCAAATTAAACAAATTCCATTACTCATCATGGCATACCATTACATGCATACATGTCTATAATCTTACCATAGTTAAGTCCTCAAGTTAGACATAATTTGATCAACTACTTAACATATATGTAGCTACCATAGTTTGACTTTACAAGTATATCAAAACAAACCATTACTAGCCATTCCAATGGCTAGATTACAAGCATCATTTACATTTACATGCCAATATGGCCAAGCTTCCAATCCGAAGAGCTTCCGATTTACTATAAAACAGGGAAATAAAACTAAGTAAGCATAAAATGCTTAGTAAGTTCGTATAACATGGTACTTAACTTACCATTCATTCTATTTTAAGGTAACTATGTAAGGCATATTCAATCAATTTGCCCTCAAGCCCTACCACATATCCTCATTTCCCTTGTTAGTCATATAATTCATAATAACATCACAAACATATATAGGCTCAACAACAATCAAATTTCCATGCACATATGCTTTCCACAACATGTATTTATTTAACCTGTATAAATCATCTCTTTATATTACAAATATAATTTCATAATAGTTCATCTCGAGTTAAAATCATTTCATATTAGAACTTTACCCATATTACTCAGAATATCAAGGTCACGATTTGTAAACTCAAGGTGTACAAGTCTAGAATCAAGGATGTACACACTAATCAAATAAATTCCACGTACAATATCATCATTTCATATTTCCATATATCAATTATCACATACCGTCATTTTCATGTATTTCAGGCCGATATGTGTAATAACTCATTTCTTATTCATATTTCTCATGTCAAGAACTTTTACCCATTGAATTTATTTGAAATATTGATGGATACGCAAGTAGTAACTCGAGGCGTATGAATTAGAATCCGTCAATTCATGTCTAATGGTGCCCATAGGGTACTGTATTAGAGAGTACACTCTCAAGCCACACATGTATATGACAGGATTACCAGTCTAGGCTAAATCCTTTTTATGACATATGCTCTAAAGAGCTTGATCTAGTTTACCTGTCTGAGTTAAATCCAATCCATAACATATGCTCGAGGGGACTCATATCAAGATTGCCCATCTAGGTTAAATCCTGTCTGCAACAAATGCAGGACCTCATTCATTTCGAGAAATCACATATCCATCGAAATTTTCATTTATTCAAATGGAACTTAGCATCTTTCAAGCATTATCAAGCATGTGGTCAATCTCATATAGTTATGCATTTATGCAATTCAAATGTTCACATTCAACTCAAGCATAAAATTAACATTTTTATCATTTATCATTTGTCTGGTATTATAATTGACCGGGCACTTTCATTTATCGGGTTTTAACAAGTATATGACCATTTCACATATTTATGGCATTAATACAATTCACAAACACAGCATTTAATTCAAGCATATAAACATACACAATTTAGTTGCACGAACTTACCTCGATAATAGTCGTGTACACAAAATCTACTAATCCGACATTTTCCTCTTTCCTCGTTCTAGCTCCGAATTTGGTCTATCCGGATCTATACGAGTAAATTTAACATCAATTTACAATATTTCAAATTCAAGTGGACTTAATTTTCATCCTAGGAAAAATTACTATTTTGCCCCTAACTTTTCCATAAATTCCCATTTCGTCCCTAGGCTCGGAAAATAAAATTTGTGCAATTTACTCCCCATTCCAAGCCTAACCAAAATTCTATTACAAAATTTACAGCACATGTATTCATAAAAATTTAGCATTTTTCTTCAATTTCACAACTTTACATTTTAGTCCCTAAATCATGTTTTCATCAAAAATCACTTTGTAAAAGTTGTTTATTTATCAACAACCTTTTGTTTTCTACCATAAATTTCTAATTTTCAACATATACATCCATGATCCATTTTCCATACTTTGATAACTTCTCAAATTGATCCCCCAAATAGATAGATTAAGTTATCTCAATTTCAAAAATATCAAAATTACTAAAACTGGACTAAGGAAACTTACCCAATTTGGCCATGAAAGTTTCTTCTCTCTCTCCTAGGGTTTCCATGTATTTTTTGGGAAGAAGATGATAAAATAAGATGATATTTCTTTTGATCATCTTTTAATTAATTAAATTATTCCACTTTTCGATTTAGTCCTTGCCCTTTTTCTAAATTTCCATGGATGAGCCACCAAAATATCTACATACTTTCTTTAATGGTCTAATTGCCATATAAGGACCTCAAGTTTTGAATTCCATAGCTATTTAATCCTTATAGCTACTAGAATTCAACTTTTGCATTTTATATGATTTGGTAATTCTGGTAATTAAGCACATAAACGATAAAATTTTCTTATCAAAATTTTTACATGACATTTCTATTATATTATGGACCATATAATAAAATAAAAATAAATTTCATTTTTGGCTCGGATTTGTGGTCCCGAACCACTATTTCGATTTCACTAAAATTGGGCTGTTATAACTTCAACCAGTTAGGATTCCCTAGTGGAAATGGGAGCAGATAACAATGGATTTTGTTTCGGGGTTACCTTTAACCCCCACTAAGAAAGATTTGGTTTGGTTCATTGTTGATCGATTGACCAAGTCGGCTCACTTCCTTCCTATCCGAACAGATTACTCATTATAGAAGTTAGCTAAACTGTATATCGCCAAAATTGTAAGACTACACGGGATTTCGGTCTCGATCATCTATGACAAAGGTCTACGATTTACTTCACGATTCTAAAAGAAACTCCATGAGGCCTTAGGCACCTGACTTAATTTTAGCACTGCGTATCACCCCCAGACTGATGGACAGTCGGAGTGAGTTGTTCAAATCTTAGAGGATATGCTCCGAGGTTGTGTGATAGACTTCAAGGGTAGTTGGGAGGAGTACCTACTGTTGGTTGAATTTGCATATAATAATAACTTCCAGTCTAGTATACAGATGACACCCTACGAGGCCTTATATGGTCGTAGGTGTCGTACCCTATTATTTTGGACTAAATTAAGTGAACGTTGGGTATTGGGTCCTGAATTAGTATCTGAGACTGAGAATACAGTGAAGGTGAATCAGGATCGTTTGAAAGTAGCATCCAATAGAAAGAAGTCTTATGCAGACTTAAAAAGAAAGGATATTGAGTTTTCGGTAGGTGACCATGTGTTTCTGAAAGTATCACCTTGGAAGAAGGTTATTCGCTTTGGGTGCAAGGGTAAGTTAAGCCGAGGTCCATCTAACCTTACCGTAATCTGAAGCAGGTTGGACCTATTGCATACCAGTTAGAGTTACTACCAAAACTGGATCAAATTCACAATGTTTTTTATGTCTCGAAGCTAAAACGATATCCCTATTGATGAGATTGAGTTACGACCAAATTTATGATTCGAAGAGGAACCTGTACAGATCTTAGACCACGACCTTAAAATGTTGAGAAAGAAAACTATTCCTCTAGTGAAATGTGACAGCCCTAAATTGACCCTAGTCGGAAAGTGGTTTCGGGACCACTAAACTGAGTCATAAAAATAATTAACCGTCATAGTTGATGCTTATTATATGTATATATGCATGTGTGAAAATTTCATGTTTGAATTTTGTTAATTGTAAGTGAATTTTATTAAATAGGACTTATGTGAGAAAATTTAGAAATGTGCTAGGCAAATGTAAAGTGGCCTATTAATGCATGTTATGAAAATGATGGGTTTGCATGTCAAATTACCCAAAATTTGAGCTAGTGGCCAACCATGCTATGGGGTGAAACATGTTGCGAACATGTTGTGTTAGTGTGTTATGTTAGAAAGAATAAAATAAAGGGGTTAGTAATTAAGTAATGAAAAGGGAGGCGTGATGAAACCAAAGTTGTCTCCCCCTTACCCCCCCCATTGCCGTGACTTGAAGAAAAAAAAAAAAGAAAAAGCTCTCATGTTGTTCAAGTTGGCCGAATAGAAGAAAGAAAGGAAGGGAAAGAGCTTGGAGAAAATCGGCTATGTTGGTTCACTAGATTAAGGTGTGTTTAATGTTGCTTTGAAAGTTCATACATCCCTTGGATGATTAGTCTAAATTCTAACTATCTCATGGAGGGATTTGGGGTTATTAGAGAGTTAGCATTCGACTAAGAGGCTTCAAAAGTTTTAGTTGAAGCCTTGATACTATTAGCATGTTGGCTATATGGATGTGTTATGATGCTTGAGGTGTTAGATAAATTTTAACTCATCACCAAGTTCTTTAAGCAACCCAAGTTAAAGTTTCGGTATTGAGGTATCTTGAGCATTCGGCCATGGTAGGAGGTAGAAGAGAAATATGGTTGTTGTTAGATGAAGTAGAGTCTAACAAATGAGCACATATGTGCATTAGTTGCTAGATGGAGAAGAATCGGCTAGCAAGTTGTGTGCTAAGGCCGAATATAAGTTTGAACATTATTGAGTAATGTATGTGTTTTGGAATTGATGGAATGGAGAGTATGCTTAAATTGTGTTATGAACAATTATGTGTTAAATCAAGGTTTGCTAAGCTAGCTATTAAGGTGAAGTGCAAATGTTAGTATTTGATTTTTAGTGTATATATGTGTATTAGCCGAGTTTTGAACTTGAAACAAAATGGTATTTAGTCAATACAAGTGACCATATTTGTAGAATGTATTAAGTATACAATCGGCCTCAACATAGACATACATATTCGGCCACATGAATGAGTACATAGGTTGATGTGTATGTTCGGCCATAGGTAAGCATATTGATGGCTTTATCTTGACTTAGAAAATTCGGCTAAGGAGAATATTGGCTAATATGTTGAATTTGATTCGTGATTTCATACATATATGACTCTAATGCCTAATATATAAGGGCTAAGTACCTTAAATTCCTCTTTGATGTTCAAAATGATTAAATCAATTTATTTGTTAATATTAAGCTCAAGAGCAAAGGGGAACTAAATCCGTTAAAGGGAAGGAAAAAGTGATCGAATAGCCATCGAAATCGTTCGACAACATCCGAGGTAGTTTTCGAGTAATGAAACTTAGTTTACGATTTGATTAAGTCATGACGTATAATCATAACAAATATACGGTGATATAATGATTCTACTTGAATTATGTGTTGAGTTAATTAGTCTATACGTATGATGGGTAGCCGTATGTGCATAGAAATCATGTCATGAAGCAAGCCGAATCATGCTGTTCGTATGTGGCTATTGAGCCGAAAATGGGAATGCTTAATAATTGATTTGTGTTTGAATTCTAGTTATGAAAATGAAATAAGGATATGTCATGATTTACTGATATGTGCATGAATATTCGAATGCTAACGGGGTTAAGTCCCGAAGACATTTGTGCTAGTGATTAATTCCGGGCTAAGTCCCGAAGGCATTTGTGCGAGTTACAAATTCCGGGCTAAGTCCCGAAGGCATTTGTGCGAGTTACTAATTCCGGGCTAAGTCCCGATGGCTTTTGTGCGAGTTACAAATTTCGGGCTAAGCCCCGAAGGCATTTGTGCAAGTTATTATATCCGGGCTAAGTCCCGAAGGCATCTGTGCTAGTGACCATATCCGGACTAAGACCCGAAGGCCTTGTGCGAGTTGTTATATCCGGCTAAATCCCGAAGATAATTGGGTTTGGGAATGAGCGATCTTGCTGTAATAATTTCAATTAATACGCTCGTAAAATCCCAACAACGAGGTACGTTTCGTATGTGCATTGAGAAAATTGATTCCATCTAAATAGTATTTGCTCAATCGATTAACAAGCTTCCGGCTTTTGGTTAAGTTGATTTCTTATGTAAGAGTATAAGGGTTGGTAATGTGAAGTAGGTATGATTTTGAGAACGTGTGTATATGAAATTATCCGTTTAGTCATATGAATGCTATACTTCAATTGTGCCTAATTTCATTGCACGAAACTTACTAAGCATTAAATGCTTACTTCATTTCTTTGATTCTCTGTTTTATAGATTTTGGTTCGTCACTATCGACTGGGATTGTTGAAGTCAAGTCGTCCACACTATCAAAGCCCTTTTGGTACACTTTTGGTTGAACTCGAAAATGGCATGTATAGGACTACCCTTTTGTTGTTGGTCATGTGCCCTTTGGTTTTGCATAAATTTGGATAGCCATGCGAAAATGGCTTATATACACTTTGAGCATAGCATTATAATCGTCTTGTATGTTGTTCATTGAGAGGTATGGAAATGTTTGGTAACGATTAGCCATTGGGAATGGTTAATTATGATTATTTTGATGCTATGTATGACAAACTCTAGTTGATTCATGGAAAACCATGAAATAGGTAAGGTTTACCTTAAAAGCAGATCTTGACAGAAGAGTGGTGTGGATTTGAAAAATCACTAAAAATAGTAAGAATGGAATTAAATAGTGAATAAATTATGTAATTGAACCTTGATGAATCTATTTTCATAGGGAAGTAATGAAATTTAAGTTATCGTGGAACAGGGCCAGAGCGATTTCTGGATCCCCTGATCTGACTTTGAAAATTCACTATAAATTAACCAGAGATAATTAGAAGTCATTCCATATATGTATAGATTCCTTTTTGAGTCTAGTTTCATTAGAAACAAACGGCATAAGTATTGAAGCCCTGTACAGGGAGATTTATAAGTCGCAATGCATGAAGGTCAGAGTAGTCGAACCCTGTAACAGGGGAGACTTTAACTAATAAACTGTACTAATTAGCCAGACCAAAAATTCTAGAAAAAAATTTGTAGATGGACATATGAGTCTAGTTTCAGGAAAAATTTACGGAACTGGTTTTCAAGTTTTGGAACTCGAGATATGATTTTTAAGGTGACAGTGACGCAGTTAGCCAGCTTGTCTGGAAATTTTAAATGAACTGTGTTTTACAATGAAATAAGTCCGTAAATACCTCGTGTTCGACTCCGGCAACGGTCTCGGGTACGGGGTGTTACATGAAAGTCCTCTGGCTGAATCACGGTACTGAGAAAGCCACGTGGGAATCAGAGGAATCAATTAGACGGCTGTATCCGTATCTGTTTGACTCACGTAAAATTTCTGGGCTAAAATTTCTTTTAGGGGGAGAGAGTCGTAACGCCCCAAAATTTTAAGAACTTATTTGTGAAAATCTCCAGTAATTTAATTTTGTATCTGTGGTTCTGTGTTTTACGGTTGAGTTTAAGGTCTGGAGTTCGAGTCGTATCATTAAAAGTTTTGTTGTTTTAGAATCAATCAACAAGCACGCACTACCTGCTTAAGTTCAATTCTATGTGAAAGGGTGACAAGAATGAGCCTGCTAGTTCACTGGTTAAGCATCTGTCTGTATTCTATCTGGTTCTGAGTTTGAATCCCATAGTATGCGTAGGGAAAATACTTTTTTTTTGCTAAATGCTAGAAGTCTGGATGGAAGTTAATTAATAATTAATTAACGTTAGTTCTTCTTTCCCTTTTTTTCCCTTTTCCCTTTCTTCCTTCTTTACTTTTTCTTCTTTTTCAATTTTTTTTCATTTTCCTCTTTAATTATCATAAGGAATACAGACTAGTTGAAGTTACATTGTTAGAATTCTCTGTTGGGAGGTTATTGAGTAAGTTTTAATGTCAATTCATTAAATTTCTAGGTTTCCCTTTTTACTTTTCATAGTATACTTTGAAATGATTGTTCGAATGTTCGGTGTGAATCTTTGATAGTCAATCACTTGGTTTCCCTATTAGGTAGGAATATTGAGAGTAGCAAACCTCACCACGTCAATTCGAGTAATCATCGTTAAACTTCTGTAAGTATTGATTTCGTGGAAAGTTCATGTCAAAACTTTCGACATAGGTATTTTGAGTATTATTGTGCATTTTTGTTGATAAACTTGATTGATTGAGTTATTGGAAGGTCGTTTTAGGTTTTGAAACTTCTCTATTATTACTACTTTAAAATCATCTCAGGTGTGTACAGGAAACTTTACTTTCAAGTTTCAGATTGCCAAATATGGTGGCTGTCGACTCCACACGGCCAGGCACACGGGCGTGTGGCAGGCTGTGTAAATGGTCGTGTAACTCACTGTTTACTGAATTAAGGCCACATGGGCATGTGACTAGGCCATGTGTGGCCATGCTAGTGCAGGGTTCACACGGCCATGCACACGGGCGTGTGCCCAGGCCGTGTAACTCACTGTTTGGGGTATCAAACCACACGGCCAGGGACACAAGCGTGTGCCCAGGCAGTGTAACTTATTGATTGTGCTTAAAGACCACACAGCCAAGGCACATGGGCGTGTGCCCAGGCCGTGTGGTAGGATGTTAGGCTCGAAAACTATTTTTGAGGCCGAGAACAATGCTAAACTTTGATATTGGTTTCCCTAATGTACGAATGACTAAAATTGTTATTACGAGGACTGTCTGATACACTGAGATTGATCTGTGGATTACATATTGGAACATGCACTGTAGTATCACTCTGTCATTGAATTGTTTGGGTTAATTTAGTAATGTATTGGGATGACTAAACATGTGTTACGATAGTGTATTCTGCATTGGTACGGGTGAGATGCTGTGAAGGAAGAAGTAGTCTGTTATGAAATCATGGCTTTGCCACTAAAATTATATCTGACTCTGGCATTTATTGCATACTAAATTAGCGGCTAAGCTGCTAATCTGTAAAAATGTCAACGAACACTTGATGGTGTGTAGGGTTGGTTAGGCATTGAATGTCCTTAATGGTGTGTTGGAATGACAAAAGATAATGTGTAGTAGGTGGTAATAGGAATCACATCTGAGTTTGATTGGTACCACATATGATCTGAAATCGCTTATACGTACACACATAATTGGTCTATTCTGAATCTGAATTGCAAATACATCTAGAATGAACTGAATATCTAAAATTGGAATTTCACTATGAATGAAGTCTATTAGAATTAATTTCCTTTACGCACTGAGTTCACAACTCACATTTTCATTGATTTGGTTTCAAGTGGATCCCAGTCTTAATCGGGTCAGGGTTGCAGAAGCTAGGTCAAACTTTACTTTTTCCTTTAAGTATTACTAGTAGGGACTGATGTTTTACAATGTTATAGAATTTATGGCGACTATATGTTATATTTTGCTATGTTGAATGTTATGCTACTATATGGTTTAACTTGATTGAAATGTGATAGTGTGAAACTTTAGTACGAATGACGTAACTCTCTAAATTTGGTCTTGACGTCTAGACTGAGTTTAGGGTGTTACACCTAAGGAGTTTCACTAACCCATGTTCAATTGGAAATCATTATGTTGGTAAGGCATTATGTGATTTAGGAGTGAATATAAATCTAATGCCTATGTCTATTTTCAGGAAACTGGGAATTGGGAAAGCAAGACCTACTATAGTTACGTTGCAACTAGTTGATCGATGCTACGCATATTCAGAAGGTAAAATTGAAGACGTGCTAGTAAGAGTAGATAAATTTATTTTCCTTGCAGATTTCCTTATTTTAGAATGAGAAGCTGACAAAGATGTGCCAATTATTCTTGGAATACCATTTCTTGCTACAGGTAGGACTTTAATTGATGTGCAGAAAGGTGAACTGAATATGAGGGTAAATGATCATCAAGTTACTTTTAATGTATTTGATGCTTTGAAATGTGTAGATGAGAATGGAGAATGTCATGCCATTGGTTTGCTAGAAATAGTAGTGGAAGAAGAGTTTACAAGACAATTGCCACAACAAAATCTTCTATCTCTAACAGTTGGTCTGAATAGCAAGTGCTCAACTCACTCGGTCAGTTGCAGAAGCAACTCAATCTCTTTGTGTAGACTCAGCAACTCCAAATTGTTGCAAAATTGGAAAAAGTGTAAAAAATAATTTTCTATCTTTCTTTTCTTTAATTACTTTACTTTAATTTTGTTTTTATTATTCTTATATTTAATTACTTAACATTATTTTCATTTTTGATTGATCATCTTATTAATTAGATCACGAAGTCTGATAATGAAAGGGAGGATATGCACCCAATGAAAAGGAAAATGTGTTATAAGATCAGTGCACGCAAATCCACCTGCAAAAAAGAATGAAGTAACCATACTTCACTCCAAGTCAAAAAAAGTTTTTTTCCTTTCCTTGCATCATGCATTCCATTTGTTTTGCCATGTCATTTTTCTGTTCATATATATCTTTTCGCATTCATGTTTTATATGTGTACATGTATTGAGGACAATGCATCCCTTAGGTTTGGGGGTGTATTGTGCATTTAGGTTGCATTTTATATTTAGTATGCATGATCATGTTAGTATAGTCATTCTAGTGATTTTTAAATTGTGACATTATCAACTACTAGGTAATTCAGTGTATGCTCCATTGTGATTATCAAGTCAAAGAGTTTTGTGACATGCTAAATCCCCTAATAATATTGAAAAAAAAAAGAAAAAGAAAAAGAGAAAGAAAAGAGAGAAAAAAAGAAAGGAAAAAATAACTTGAGCTTAGGTAAATTAAAAGATGTGTGTTATGGCCAAAAAACACACATAAGAATTTAGGAATTTTTGTTTTCAATGAGAAATTTTCTGCACTACCTTTGTTGAGCGAACCTTTGAAACTTGAACACATTTTTGAGAAAGAAGATTACAGAGAATTGATGAATATATTATTCTTTGAATAGCCTAGTAGTACAAGATGGTTATGTGTGCTGGCAAAAGTTTTGCATTCATGCATATTTTGCTTAAGGATAAGCAATAACTCAGGTTAGGGGGTGCGACAACTCTTGAAAAGAGTTACATTTCATGCCTTTAGACCTAGCTAATTTCTTGTACTTGCGTACATTTAGCTGCATTTTAGGACATTTCATTAGTATTTTTATCATTGCATTAGGAGCTTGGACTTTGTTCAAATGTTAGGTACTTTTAATTGCATGTGGAAGGGTTATGTTTAGTGGTTTGACAAGTATAGGATGTGGAGAAAGAAATAAATGAGTGAAGGTTTATCAAGGCAAAAGCTTGGAAAGTTTACCAACTTGTATGCTGTGGCAATTATAAGAAGATGACCGATTCTATAACACCCCCTAACCTTAATCCATTGCCGGAACAGGGTTACGAAGCATTACCAGACATTTCAGAACAAATACGAACAGTCATTTAATATTATAACAAACACATCATTATTTAATCATAATGTTCCTTTATTAAGCCTTAAGACCCAATTCATGTGTTAGAAACAAAGTGGGACTCAGTCGGAAACTTAGAGAATTTTTCATGAAATTTCATAATTTGCCTTAAGTGCAGGGCTCACACGCCCATGTGACCTTATGGCATGCCCGTGTTTCAGGCCGTGTCCTAACCCATTTAACTCCCTGGCTTACCTCACACGGCCAAACCACGTGCCTATGTGCTAGGCCATGTGGACTCAAAATGAGCCTTTTTCATCAAGTTTTACCAACCCTGCAAACTTAAACCACAAGCAATTTAAAAACCATATTTTCAACCGATCCAAGACACAATCAAATACATCCAAATCATGCTAAATAATCAACCTAATTAAGCTAACCAATGTTTACTCATAAATACTTCACTTATATTATTCAAATCAATCTAATAGTATACTATTTAAACCAATTCTATTTTTTACACTAGTTCAAACCAAAACTTACCATTTGATAATATTAAACATAACACATAAATTCATATGTATTCAAACAATTTCATATTATAACATCATTTACAATCATTTTCCAATATGACATACACAAACAACCTAGGTACATGCCATATACCAAAAAGAAAAGTACTTCACCACAATGAGTTTGGGATCGGCCTTGGATGCTGATTCGACGTTCGAACTTTAACCTAACCTGCGCATGAAAACAAACTATACACTGAATATAAACTCAGTGGTATTTCTATAATCCGAATACTTAATAAACAAGACTTTATGAAACTATATATTTAAATTTACATAATAAAAATCATTCAACTAATAATCAATTTCATAAACAATCATTTATAACATTTTCAATACCCATCTCTTACTACTTCAATCTCATAATTACTATTCAATAGTATTTGTCAATGGAATACTCATATCATCTCACTATATCAATAACCATTTCATAAACTTATAATTCATGCATTTCATATGCATATTTCAATTCACTTTCTCATTTCAAATCACATATAAAACCATCCAATATCAATCATAATGCCATTTCATTTAATTACCCCTATTAACAAAACTCGGACTTTGGCAGATACACAGATTCAATCAAAACACACTAGTATGACACTCAGTGCCTCATCGGATAATTCAAAGAAATAAGTTGACACCCAGTGTCTCATCGGCCATGCCGAAGTAAAGTTGGTACCCAGTACCTCATCAAATATTTTCGAAGTAATAGTTTGACACCCAGTGTCTCATCGACTCAAAGTTGAAGTATCCCTGAACGCTTCCAATCCTATGGCATGCCAACTATATCCGACTCTCCCCGATACAGTTAATAGGGTTTCCAATTCACTTTTCAGACACAACCAATATTCAGTATTCCATTATCACAAAATTCACATTTCAATACCAATCAATAATTTCATCAATCACAAATTCATATAATCTCCATTCAATGTCAAGATAATAATAAACAACACTCACCTTAATTACTTACCATACACATTAATTTAAAATACAACAAATAAAAATTTCTAAATTCAGATTATAGAAATACAAACTGCAATTTCCAAATCACTTTTCGTCGACTTTCTCTTTTCCTTTCTTAGCTGAAGTCTCTGGCACAACGTTAGCTACTTAAATCGAAACAATTAAAATTTATCAATACACACAATTTCATTTTGAATATTTAAATTATACTCAACTTTTATCTAAATTCCAATTTAATGCTTAAATCAAAACTAATTCTTTTTCTTACAAAACTAATTTCATATCTCATTCAATTTTCACTTTAAACTAATTTCAACTCTCTAAATTCATCATAAAACCCTAATTTCAAAATTCTCTCAATTTAGTCCTTATTACTTCAAAACCTATAATTTATTTCACAATTTAATCCCTTTCCAGTTCTAACTTAAAATTCTATCAATTTAAACCCTAAACATGAACAACATCTAAAAGTCACTAATTTTCAAAATTTCAACATAAATCAAGTAGTATTTTGTTCTAGGATTCCAAAAACATCAAAATTACAAGAAAATGAATTAAATTCACTTACCATTTTGAGTTTCAACCTTAAAACCCTAATTTTTCCTTTTTCTTTTCTTTCTCCTTTCTCCTTCTCTATTTCGTTTTCAATTCTGCTTCTTTTTCTATTCTTTTCTTTATTTATTTGTTTCATTTACTTTATAATATAATATAATATAATATAATATAATATAATATAATATAATATAGTATAATAACATAATATCATTTACTTAAATAATAAGTAAATAATTAATTAATATATGTATTTTATTTTAGCACATGTATTTCACTACTACCACACACTTGCCACTTATGGCTTAATTGCTAATTTAGTCTCTTGACATTTCTCTATTCTATAATTAAGTTTTCTCCCTTTATTCAATTTAGTCCTTACACCTAATTAATCTTAATTCAAGCTAATTCACCTAAACAAAATCTAATTAATCACACAACTAACTTCGTAAATATTTTTAGTAAATATTTACAATTTTTTTACGGCAATGGTGGCTCAAAAATGTAATTTTCTAATACCCTTAAATTTTGGGTCGTTACAGATTCAACACTCAACGCATACCAGTCTTAGCCCAACTCTACTTGTACTAGAAGAATCTGCCTAAAAAAAATGAGAAGATATCATGGGTTGTTGGATTTACCTTAGGGAAAAGGCTTATAAAAAGTCAAAGGAGGAAACCCTAAAGTATGTGGATATCCAGAGGAAAAAATCAAGGGTAGCGACTAAGTAAAGATGGAAAGAGGAAGACGAAGACAATCCCTCTAAGCCACCACAGGACACTTTGCCGCTAGAGTGTGAGCTG
Organism: Gossypium arboreum; assembly: GCF_025698485.1. NCBI lineage: Eukaryota > Viridiplantae > Streptophyta > Magnoliopsida > Malvales > Malvaceae > Gossypium > Gossypium arboreum. The sequence continues at coordinate 27,712,813 of NC_069081.1, forward strand.
GACAAGTGAAAGCTGTCTTCCCTAAGTTCTTTTGTATTTCTTACTTTGTTCCTCTATGAATTGATTTGATTGAAATGATGTTGGATGATATTTTGATTTTGAATTTTACTTTCCAACCCATGAACTAAATCTCATAGGGTTGGGATTATATGATGAAACATTTATTTTCTTTAATGGTTGAAGCATGGATCTAAATTAAATTACTGCTTTATTCAATTTTTTTTTTATTTCTAAATTGTATGTGTGCAATCCCTAGATATAGATAACTATGCAACATGCCTAGAAACTAATTTAATTCTAAAATGGTTGAATTAGTTGGATTGAAATTGAATTAGATGAGCAAGTACTCAACTGGTACTTGTAGTAGAGTCTAGACATATAGCAGGGTTCATATGGAAAGAACACAAAATAGTGTAGATACCATGCTAAAGGCCTATAGACATATATCGATTAAGGGAAGGTAACTTGACATTTTTTGCTCTCGAAAGAAGCAAACCACTTTAAAACTCTTCTGAGCAGTAGATTGAGTATGATTTTGCTGAGGCATTATTGATAAAAAGGGCAGATTCTTAGTATTCGTGACCTTCCAAATCAACATCGTATATCCTCTATCATTTGCCGTAGCATCTTGCCATAACATTTTTATTTGTTTACCTATTTGTTACATATTATTCATGTAGTTATTCTCGTAATTGCCATTGCATTTTTACTCTTATTTTGCCTTAGTATTTTCCAGTATTAGTTAGTCCACATTTAGCAGACATTATCATTCCTTTAAATTACCACTGCGTACTTATCTTTGTTTTGTCATAGCATTAACTATAATTCGTTATAATAACTTGACCACTTTTATACCTAATTTGATCTTTGTGGAGGTGATCTTACTTATCACTTTATTACTTGATCTGACGTGTATACTTGCACAATTCGTATATCATATTCACACACGACAACAGTACACATGTAAGAGTCGAGATAAAAACTCACTTTGTAACTCACTTGCTATAGTTTGAAGCTCCAGACTCAAGAATCCTTCTCGAATCAACAACAACAATTGTTTAAAGTACATAGGATTACCAAATTAAAAGTCATTATTCACACAATTTACTTATCATCTTAATCACTGACAACCTCATGCACAGCTTTGTACTTAAAGCTTTATTATTCATATCTCACATACAGACTTACTCTTTCAAAACACCTAACATGCAGAGTTGTAATACTTATCTGGAGATGGGATGATCACTGACTAAACCAAGAACCTTAGCTTCCAGCTTAAGGAGGAAAAGATGCCATTGGACTAAAGAAAAAGAATCAGAGAGTAGCATATTCAAAAGAGAATAACCTTTTTATAGAACCCTTCTTACATATAAATATGACCTATCCTACTTAGTGGAATTTAACAAGTGTCACATATTTTAGAATTTTTCTTTCTTAATGGCCTACAAATTTTGAGAGAAACATATATGAGAATCACGCATTCTAGATATCAAACCAGTCTACCCAGTTGGTTCCCAACCAAGTCACTTACAACCTCACTTTACAACCTAACTAACATAGTACTTCAGACAAACAAGGCGTACTATACCTTTGGCTTTAACTCAAACCATAATTACCTTTCCACTTAAAAAAATATTTCTCTTTAGATAACAAAATAATAAGAAATAAAATCTTCACTTACTTACATGGTGATTACTATACGATCACACAAATGCACCGAAAGAAATAATTGGGTGTATCACACTTTGCCAAATAGATTATTTTACTAGAATACACCTAAATCTTGGACTCACTAGACCTGGGATAAGACACTAACATTCCTACATATGTTATTAATTGTAAAAAAAATATTTTCATGATTTATTGTCGAAACTTCTCTAGTAACGGGGCCAACAACTTGACCGTATATAAACGAGTTATCGTTTATAGTAAAATATAACACCAAAAATATAAAAGATTAAAACAGCGGTGTATGAAAGTGCACGAGTCAAATTGTAATATAGTTTGTACAATGAAATACTTGGAAGTATTTCGAGGATCGTACCCAAGGGAGGATGGAATAAATTATGAATTTTTTTTTACAATAATAAGTCTAAACAATACTAATTAATTTCTATATTATGATAAATAATAAAATAGATAAATAGGATAAAAATAAATAACTAAAGTAAATAAATAAGAAAAATAAACAAACAACTTAAAATCAATAAATCAATCAGGAAGATTAACTCAATTTAGGGTTTGTAACTAACTTTAGATTAGGGTTTTAAGGTGGATTAGCTACCGATTAACCAATTATTACTCACCGCCCTCTAATTAACTAATCGATTGGTTGATACTTACTTATCTCCTAGCATCACTTTCTGAACTAGAATAAATTATGATTTACTCAATTTGACTTATCTCCTGACCTCGCCTAGTGTAACATCCCTCATCCGTATTCAATGCCCGAATAGGTTACGGAGCATTACCGAATTTACGAAACAATTAAACAACCATTTAGCATACATAACATTATTTCATACATTCATCATTCAAACTCAATCAATTTGTCCCTAATACGAGCCTACGAGGCCCTAAACATACTTTAGGAGTGGTTCGAGAATAAATCAAAAACATAAGAAATTTTCATGAACTTGGAAATTCTTTCTCAAAACAGGGGACACATGCCCGTGTAGCCAGGCCGTGTGCCTCAAATGACCACCAAACATGCCTGTGTCATAGGCCGTGTGGACATTCGAAATGGGAGCACATGGCCATGTCCCAGCCCTTGTCCTACCCTCGTGTAACTCTCTGACTTGGGTCACACGACCAACACACACGCCTGTGTGGCTAGCCCGTATGCCCTAAAAATGGCCAGACACACCCGTGTACGAGGCCATGTGCTAGGCTGTGTCAAACCTGTAGGATATACTGACTTATACCACACGGCCAAGTCACACGCCCGTGTGTGAGGCCGTCTAGAGCATATTGACTTGATTTTAATTTCAACACCAGGGGACACACGACTGTGCAACATGACAGTGTGTCACACACGCCTATGTCTCTGCCCTGTGGACAAAAATAGGCTATTTACCAAGCCAATTTTCCACCCAAATTTGTATATACCTACACAACCAAAATGGTACCAATTCAAAGCCTAAATAAACATCCAATTTAGTCACAATCAAGACTAATTCATACCATATCCAATACCAATATTCCAACATGCTTATGACTTCAAATCTTACTCTATCAAAACATACCAAAATACAAATACAAATCAACTAGTTAAACCTTTACTTAACATGCATCATTTTGCACCAATTCACAAGTATGATACCAATTCCACAAACCTCATAATACAAGTGATTCACACATCTATTCATGAACTCAACTATCAACCATATATGCACATATATGCACATAACCAAAGACACCAAAGTAAGCCAAGTCTCATGGCTATATATACAAACCAAAACATGACCATTCACAAGCTATTTCAAATGTCAAAACTCACTACCAAAATACATATAAAAAACAACCATAATCCTATACATGCCATATGACCAAACAAAAAGCTCAAAAGTACTAAATGATAGTAGATAGTGTGACAGAGCCTCCGATGATCCACGAATCCGAGCTAGCTTTAAATCACTATAAAGCATCACAAAATAAACAATGTAAGCTATACAGCTTAGAAAGTTCATATGAAAAACGATAAGCAAATCTCATCAATTGTTTACCAATCAAATGCTTGAAATCAATGAACAACAATTCAATTAAGCCTCAAAGCTATCAATACATCATTCACATAACTTACCAAAGAATTCATCAACTACATAATCTCAATATTTGAATAGTATTCCGTATATACCTATACCAATCCGTAACAAACTCATATCCAAATAGAAAATGTTGAAGACTCGAATTCTCCCACACTAAGCACCAAAACATAGCCGAAGCTATTTTAATCTCGCACACTAAGGGCCTTACATAGCCGAAGCTATTTCGATCTCACACACTAAGTGCCATATATAGCCGAAGCTATTCCGAATCGCACACAAAGTGCCATACATAGCCGAATCGTCATCAAACATGACTATAATATCATATACACAATTTATGCAATATCAAAGCATTTAAAGCATAGTTGTAACAATGCTTAGTACATACAAACTTACCTCAGATGTGTAAACGACGAAATAAGTCGTTTAATCGATAACTTTCTTTTTTCCCCGATCCTGATCTGAATTTTGTTTTTCTTGATCTATATATATTCAAAATTAAATCATTTAGTTAACTATTTATTCAATTCAATCTAAAACATACATTAGGGCTATTTTACACATTTGCCCCCAAACTTTCACATTTTTCACATTTTAGTCATTATTTCATAAAATCACAAATTAATGGAATTCCAATTATACCCATGCTAGCTAAATTACCATAATGCCCCTAGCAGCCCATAATTTCATTTATTTCACATTTTACCCATTAACTTTATACTTTTCACAATTTAATCCCTATTTTGCATTTTTACTCAAAATCACTTTACCAAACTTGTATAACTATTATCAAATATTCATAATTCATCATAAATCATCAAAGAACCCATATGTACATCAAAGGAAACTGTCACAAATTTTAAGAGTTTTGAAATCGAAGGTACAAGCTAGATAGATTGAGTTACAACGAACTCAAAAACATAAAAATCACTAAAAACCGAGTCAAAATCACTTACATGCTAGCAATTGAAAGTGCCGAATGCTTCAAGCTCTCCAATGGCTTTTTCCAACCCTTAATTTCTGCAATGGAAAAAAGATGAAGCAAATTTGGCTTTGTTTTATTTTATTAACCATTATTTATTAATTACTATTTTAACCTTGATTTATATACATATAAATCATTTAATGGTTGTTCATACTTGTCCAATAACTTTTCAAATGGTTTAATTATTATTTAAGGCCACCATATTTAAAAACCAAAGCTATTTGACACTTTAAACTAATAGAACATGCATTTTAGACTTTACGCAATTTAGTCCTTTTTATCAAATCAAGCATTCAAACGATAAAATTTCTTCACGAAACTTTCACACATACATGCTATCATGCTATAACCACTTTAAATAATATTAAAATAATTTTACAACCTCGGACTTGTGGATTCGAAACCACTGTTCCAATTTGACTAAAAACGGGCTATCACCTAGCCTATAATAACTTCCTAGGGTTGTCAATCCTAGTGGTTTAAGCACACGTAACCAACTAACCCCTCTCGAGAAACCTTAAATCCTTTGTTAATCACATCCCCATCCACTCGTTAATTCCCCCAAAGGATTTACCCATTTATGTTGTTCATGATCTCAACTCCAATTGAATTAATAATGTGAAGAACATGATTGGTTCGGAAGAGAAAATATATTTGAATAATCGTGGATTGAATATCGAATGAGGAAATGAGTAGCAAATTGATTAATTGGAATAGAGAATTAAATCGAATACAAGAACAAGTAAACTGAAATACTTTAATTAAAATAAGGAAACTCTTGAATGAAAACTAATTTCAAGAGGAAAAATAAAAGAGTTATGAAAAGCCAAAAGAAAAATAACTTAATCCTACTACTAAACTACTAGGGTTTTTGAAGCCATCTAGGACGACTTAGTTACATCAAACCTCGAATGTCTTATTCATAGATGTGTTGGAAATTCAAATTATTTCTACGACGTGTCTTAGGTCTTCGTATAAGGTTGATGGGGAGAAAAAAATAACCCCAAAAAACTTAGGCAGGACATTGACCTGTGTCGCTCTACACCATGTCTATTTTGTGACATTACATACAACTCTAGCCTAATGTCGTTCGTTTTGTGCTTTGACATCATGGGAAGCTTGTGCAATCTCTTACTTCCACATCAATTGGGCCCTTATATCTTCATCCTACACACTCAATTCAACATATTAGTACTACCTGGAGCCTGTGTCAGCCTATTAGGTCACAACACTTACAAAATGTGTTAAAAAACACTTCTTTTATTAATATTTAGTCTTAAGTCCTAAATACCTAAAATGTAATATTAAATCCTAAATTGTATAGAAAATAAGCTCCTTAAGTGCAGAATTGACTCGATTTATCTACTACATTTGATGGCAGGTCATATGACTCAAGAAAGCATTTAGCCGCAATAGTATTAATAAGAACCATATCAAGGCGTTCTTGCAAAATAAATCTCCCATACAACTTACAAACCCCCATAAATTTTAAACTGAAAATGCCAACATCTAAATGGTTACATTCACTCCATTGATCCTTAAACTGCAACATATGCTCAAAACAATCATTTAACACTCCACAATGTTCATTTGACGAAGCATAATTCTTGAAATCAGCCGAAACCACCCAAGAAGTAGAATAAGTGGCTGAAAAGGAACATAAATGTTCCTTATCGCCTCAGAATAAGGTTTAACATAAAGTAAATGTTGTGAACCGCACCTTATCACCCTCTTTAACCTCACAATGAATAACTTTTTTCCATAGAGTCCTTAACCACTAAATCCAATCTATTTTTATGCAAAAAAAGAATTAATCCACCACAAAAACCTGAATTTAGTACCTCAAAGAAGCCATCAAAACCCATCTTTCTTGCTAAACACGATCTTGATCCTGAACTATCTTTCGTCTCAAGTAAACAAAGAACATCTAGTCTTTCATGGAACACCAAATCTTTACAATTATGTAAAAATAGACTGTTATCCACCCTTCTACAACTCCAGGTTATAGATATAATTAAACAATAAAATTTGAAGAATTATGTAGAACGAACCTTTCTTTTTACACTAACAAAGCTAACTCGCCATATTGTATTTATGCATGTTTAACTTCTACTATTTTCAAGTCTACTAGATCACTTGTATGTTCAACCACTATCTCCTTTAACACTCTTAAGGTAGTTAACTGTAAAACCAAATCTTGACCAACATTTGCTTCCATATGAGTCTCTTCTGACCTTATTTCTGCCCTTGAAGATTAAACCTAAAAAGTTGGCTATCGTAAATTGCTTAGACTCCTTTTATTATCTTCCTTACTAGGGTTTACAACTTCTTTTCCTTTCCATACTGACATGGTAGCATGGGAAACTTTCTACTATCATTCTTTACCTCCCAGATGCATCATATGTGTGCTATTAAATCTCCCTATATTAATCACACATTGTCTTCAAAAAATTTTAGGCCCATCATTAGTGATATCTACTTCCACCATTTCCTCTGTATTATTCTTCAACCCTCCCGTCTTTAAATTATTAAAAATAACAAACCTATTTTCTTTCCCCATCTCTCAACGTGAATCATGAGATCTATTACCCAAAATTCTCGGTTTCCTTCGTAGGCATTGTATAAGAATCCACGGACCAAATTTACCTCATATTTTTTCCTTGTTCGTCTTCTCACTTGCCACTTCCGCATTCACCTTTTGTACCATCTCCGATGATGTTTTAAGGTTAGTTACCATTTTTTTCTAGACACAAGCCTCTGTGCGATGTTCAGAACAGGAAAAGGAAATGCAAATATTATGAAGCCCTTCATATTTAACACTTTAAATGAGATTACCAATTCTAATTGATGGAATCTGAGGCTTACATAGATCAATTTCAACAAAAATTATTGCAAATTTCCCCTGGTAGTATAAGTCGTATTAGGATCCAATTTGATGGGTCTTCTAAAAATCTTCCCCACTTTAATAAGTACTTCTTCATTGAAATATTCCAAAAGTAAACCAAGCAATTGAATCCACACGATTGTGGATACGATCATTCCCGTAGTCGAGTGAAAGTGTCACAACCTGAATTAGGGCCTAGTCAGAACAGTGGTTTCAAGACCACAAATCTGAGATAGAAATAATTATTTTATGACTATTATGAAGTCCATGATGTGTATGCATACTTGTGTGAAAATTTCATGAAGAAATTCTATGCATAAAATACCCAATTGAACTTTAGGGACCAAATTGAATAAGATGCAAATCTTCTGTTCTAGAAGCTTGTAGCATGAAATTGCTTTAGATTATAAATTAGAAGATCCTAATTAGCAATTTGACCAATTTTAAAAATTTTGGACAAAAATGGGCATGCATACGAAAATTTTGAAAGAAACACCCTAAGGGCATTTTGGTCATTTGGTAATTAAAAGAATAAAAAGGGAAAATAAAAGAAAAAATGTGCTCATCTTCTTCATGCCTGGCCAAAATTCTCAAGACACCATAGCTAAGGTTTTGTTCAATTTTGAAGCTTGATTGTAAGTGCTCTCAAGCCCTGTTTTTAATATTCTTTACATTTTTTTAAGTCCTCGTAGCTTGATTTACCTCTTTCCACCCTTATTTTAAAGTAGGGTTTATGTATAAAAATTTAACCATGTGTGACATGCATGTATTTTGATGATTTATGGAGGAATATGAGAGTTTGGTGTGTGATAAACATCTTTTACGAGGTGATTTTTCATGAAAACCACTAAAAAGGAATAAATTGAAAAAGGTGTAAAATAGGTGATAAAAATCTATTTTTGATGAAAATATGGGTTGTTATGAGTATAAGGAAAATTTGGCTAGGCTTGGGTAACAAAGAAAATGCATGCATTTCATTTTACGAGCCTAGGGACTAAATTGTAAATAAGTGAAAAGTTAAGGGCAAAAAGTTAGTTCCATCAAAGTATGAATTATGGATTGATTTGGACAATGTGATTATCAAACAAGTTAAATTTGGCATTATAGATCAAGAAAAACGAGATACGGGTCTTGATCGAGGAAAGAATAAAGTTTTCGAAGAATAGGCTCGATTATCATCATTTTGTACCGAGGCAAGTTCATATGCAAATAATGTCGTGTTTTAGCATGTTTTAATGTTTTGATATTATGTAATAAATGTTTTCTTGTTGTTATGAGTTATATGCTTATTGGTTGTTATGAAAGCATAAATGATATTATGGCTGTTACATTCGACATCACGAGCAAGTACGACAATGTATGCCACGTGCTAGTGAAGAAAATCTCATTTGAACCTTAGGAATAGTATAGGATACAAGTGACATGTCACTAGGAATTAAGAAATCTGAACTCATTGATTTGGTCTGGGTTCGTGATATGTATGTGACATGTAATTGGGTTCCGAGCAATGGTCTTGTGTATCCTACTGGTGGCTAGGTAATCCTTGAATGGGTTGGATACCTGATAGCTTGTGTGAGCAGCCCGTGTAGTTACACCTTGACTAATAGCTTTTATGAGTAGGGCCGTGAGTAGCTCTATTGCGAGCATTACATGTTTGAGGCAGCCTTGGCTACTTATGTATACGTGGCACTTATGTGCAAGTTATTCAACGTATCCAATAGTATTCCGAGTGTTCAACGGGTAATGCAATGGATAATGTGACTTGATGAAGAATGACTTGTGGTGAGAAAGTTTATGTATATGTATATATATATGAACATATGATAAGTATGAAAAAAGGCTTGAATGATGAATAATCTTTATGGTTATGTTATTATGTCATTGTATGATAATTGCTTACTATCATTGCATATTATTTGCATGTGGACTTACTAAGCTTTAATGCTTACCCCCTTTCCTTTCCATCCTTTGTAGTTCCGCCAAGCTAGCTCGGGGATCGAAAGCAGTCGGAGTATTCGACCACACTATCAAAATAATATTAGGTATAGTGAATTTGATAACTTGAGTATGGCATGTATAGGGAACTTGGTTATTTTGTGATATGTGTCATGCAAATTTGGCCAAGTTGTAAACGCCTTTAATATTAATGATTCATTTTGTAATGGAAATGTGACGTGGCTTATATTTGATTGTTGGGTTGTAAGCCTAATTGCCCATGCATACATGAGTTATTGTCTTGATGTTGTGGAATATGATTTCTTGGTGAATGTACGATGATGTATGATTTAGATGATAGAAGATAAGGAATGACTTAATGACTTAAGATGACTATAATTATGAAAGTATAACTTGAAGTCTTGGTAACAAATTTTTTTCATCCGATAAAATTGGTATGGAATGCTTCCAAATGGCGTTGCTAATTTAGCATGCAAGAGCATGAAATTATGGAGATGTGAATTTGCCATGATAGTGAATATTTGATTGCCTAAATATGCTAAATTGCATGTCATGATACAAGGTTGAGTGTATGAATGATTGACGGTGACAATTGGCTTGGAAAATAGCCTCTAAATTGTTTACACGGTTAAACACACGGGCATGTGTCTTGGTCATGTGTGACACACGATGTGCCCCATGGGCGTGTTCTCTGGCCGTGTGTCCCCTGTACCTAAACTTTGCAAGTCAGTATGCCCAATAGTATACACACGGGCTAAGGCATAGGTGTGTGTCTTGGCCGTGTGAGAGACACGGCCTACCTACATAGGCGTATGCTCTGGCCGTTTGAAGTCAACACCATTTTATTTAAAATCCATTTATTTTTAATTGACCACACGGTCTAGCCACATGAACGTGTGATACGAATGTGTGACCCTAAATTGGTGTTGACGTCATAGTCAGAGAGTTACATGGCTGGAGGACATGGGCGTGTCGAGAGCCCACGGGCGTGCCCTCCGCCTCACACGGGCATGTGGCTTTGTATTAAAGAAATTTTCCCAAACTTTTCTAAAGTTCTCGTTTTAGTCCTTGACCACCCCCAACGTATATTTCTGGCCTCGTAGGCTCGTATGAGGGACAATATGCTTGTGTTTGAATATTCTTGAATTGGTTAAAATTTTATGGCCTTGTTTTTCATATATGTGTATGCTTAACTACGGTAATGCCTCGTACCCTGTCCTGGCCTCAGACACAGGTAAGGGGTGTTACATTTAGTGGTATCAGAGCTACGGTTTAGTCAGTTCTTGGACTACGTAGCATGTATTTGAGTCTAGCTATACATGCCATACATATATTATGATAGTGTGACTACTCTTGATGATTTTAAAATGTGTTTTCATTTAGCAAATGGATCCCGACAGAGCCGTGGCAGATGATGTAGAAAACAACATGCCTGCTTCCGCTGAAGGGGCAGTGCTATGCGAGAGTAGACCTGAAACTGTTAGTAGAGGAGAAGGAGGTAGAGAAGCCTTTCTCCACATGATGAACGCCTGGTACACGGAGTTCGTTCGAATGAACCCGAATGCTCAACCTCCCCCACCTCTTCCAAATCCCCAACCTGCACCCATGATGCTTCAAGGTATAGATTTTATGAGATTATCTAGAACACCTGTTGATAAAATTTAGAAGCATGGTGCTAAAGAATTTAGGGCAAATGCCAATGACGATCCTAAAAAAGTAGAGTTCTGGTTAGAGAATTCAATATAGGTGTTAGATGAACTATCTTGTACATCTGAGGAATGCTTAAAATGTGCCATATCCTTACTGAGAGATGCGACATATCATTGGTGGAGAACACTGATATCTGTGGTACCTCTATAGAGGGTTACTTGGGAATTCTTTTAAGAGGAATTTCGAAATAAGTACATTAATGAGTGGTTTATTGATCAGAAGCGCAAGGAATTTCTGGATTTTAAACAGGGTCGTATGACAGTTAATGAGTACGAGTAGGAATTCATTAGACTCAGTAAATACGCTGAGGAGTGTGTATCCTCCGAAGCTAAAATGTGTTGAAGATTTGAAGATGGAATTAATGAGGATATTATGATGTTAGTGGGCATTCTTGAGTTGAAGGAATTTGTAGCTCATCGAATGGGCTTGTAAAGCCGAGGAATTGATCAAAGAAAAGAGGAAAGTCGAGTCTGAGGCAAGAGATACAAGAAATAGGCATATGAGTAAGTCATTGCCAACTCAGTCTAAGAAATCTAGAGAGATGTACTCTCGTTTGCATGTGCTAGCTAGACATTCATACGAGAGTCGTAGAAAGCAAAATTTGGGTTTTAGATCTCAGGCTACATCTGTGGCAAGTGTGGGTAACACTAAACCTTCCAAACCCGAGTGCCAGCAATGTGGTAGATGTCATTTTGGCACCTGTAGGGTGAGTGAGGGATCTTGTTTGAAGTGTGGTTCTCAAGACCACTATATTAAAGACTACCCTGAGATGGTAGAGAAAGAAATATTTCAGCATTCAAGGCCGAGTGGCATAGCTTCTAGGGGAAAACCCTTGAGAAATGCCGGGAATAGGTCCGGTTGTAAGAATGTGACACAAGATACAGTAGTGAGGTCTAAAGCTAGAGCCCCCAACTAGAGCCTACGCTATACGCGCACGTGAAGATGCGACTTCTCCTGATGTGATCACTGGTAATTTTTCTTTCTATAATACTATTGTTATTACTTTGATAGACCCTGGCTCCACTCATTCGTATGTGTGTATGAAATTGGTATCTAGCATGAATATACTTTTTGAGTCTACAACATTTATGATTAAGGTGTCGAACCCATTAGGAAAGCAGGCGATAGTTAATAAAGTATGTAAGAAATTCCCTTTGATGGTTAGAGGTCATTGTTTTACGACTGACTTAATGTTGTTGCCGTTTGATGAATTTGATGTCATATTAGGTATGGATTGGTTGACATTTCATGATGCTATAGTGAATTGTAGACAGAAAGTTATTGAATTGAAGTGTGATAATGGTGAGATTCTCCAGGTTGAAACAAACAAGTTAGATAGGCCACCAATTGTAATTTCTTCGATGTTTGCTAAAAAATGCATGAGAAAAGGGTACGAAGCTTATTTGGCATACATATTGAATACAAAGGAATCCAAATTGAAAATTGAATCAGTACCAATTGTATGTGATTATGCGTATGTATTTCCAGAGGAATTGCCAGGTTTGCTTCCAGTTAGAGAATTTGAATTTGGTATCGAGTTAATGCCAGGGACGACACCTATTTCTATTGCTCCGTACAAAATGGCTCCGACTAAGCTGAAAGAATTGAAGTCACAGTTGCAAGAGTTGACCGATAAAGGTTTTGCGAGACCAAGCTTTTCACCGTGGGGTGCTCTCGTACTATTTGTGAAAAAGAAGGATGGTTCCATGAGATTATGCATCGACTACGGACAATTCAATAATGTGACAATCAAAAATAAGTATCCTCTCCCAAGGATTGATAATTTGTTCAATCAGTTGAAAGGAGCGACATGGTTCTCTAAGATAGATTTGAGATCCGGCTACTATCAATGAAGAGTTAAAGAGTCGGATGTGCCTAAGACTGCCTTCAGGATGAGGTATGGCCACTATGAGTTTCTTATTATGCCATTTCAATTAACAAATACCCCCGCTGTGTTTATGGATTTGATGAATCGAATCTTTCGGCCATATTTGGATAAGTTTGTTGTAGTATTCATCGATGATATCCTGATTTAATCGAGAGATGAGGCAGAACATGCCGAGCACTTGAGAAGTGTTTTTTAGACTTTGAGGGATAAACAGTTGTATGCTAAGTTCAGTAAAAGTGAGTTTTGGCTTCGAGAGGTCAGATTCTTAGGTCACATTGTTTCAGGAGATGGTATACGTGTTGATCCCAATAAGATTTCTGCTATTATTGAGTGGAAACTACCAAGAAATGGGACTGAAGTTAGGAGTTTTTTGGGTTTGGCTGGTTATTACAGACGATTTGTGAAAGGATTCTCTGATAGTCACTCCTATGACGAGATTGCTTTAAAAAGATGTCAAGTTTGAGTGGTCGGAAAAATGTCAGCAAAGCTTTGAGGAATTGAAAATGTTATTGACCGAGGCACTAGTGTTAGTACAACCAGAATCAGGGAAAGAGTTTGTAATTTACATTGATGCATCATTGAGTGGACTAGGTTGTGTGCTTATGCAGGAAGGTAAAGTAGTAGCTTATGCTTCATGGCAATTGAAGCCTCATGAGAAAAACGATCTGACACACGATCTAGAATTGGCTACCATTGTATTTGCCTTGAAGATTTGGTGACACTATCTATTTGGGGAGAAATTCCATGTCTATTCAGACCACAAAAGTCTTAAGTATCTAATGACCCAAAAGGACTTGAATCTGAGGCAACGAAGATGGCTTGAATTGTTAAAAGACTATGAGCTTGAGATTTATTATCACCCTGGTAAGGCAAATGTGGTCACCGACACTCTGAGCAGGAAGTCTTTATTTGCCCTGGGAGCTATGAACGTGTGACTGATCTTATCAAATAATAGTGCAATTCTAGCAGAGTTGAGAGCTAGACCGACTTTTAATCAACTAATTTGTGATGTCAGGAAGCTGATAAAGAGCTACAAGCAAAGAAAGCTCAGTGTGAGTCGAGCAGTGAATCAAATTTTTAGAAAGACTCTGATGGTTGTTTGAGGTTCCGTTGTAGAACTTGTGTACCGAAGAATACTGAGTTGATTCAGAGTATTTTGCATGAGGCTTATAACCGATGTGTGTTAGTTCACCCGGCTAGCATGAAAATGTACAATGATTTAAAGAAAATGTATTGGTGGAATGGTATGAAGAGAGATATATTTGAGTTTGTATCGAGGTGTATGATTTGTCAGCAAGTAAAAGTCGAACACCAGGTACCTTCAGGTTTACTTTAGCCTATTTTGATTCCCGAATGAAAATAGGACCGAATTATTATGGATTTTGTGACAAGCTAGCCATTGACACCAAGAAAGAAAGACGTAGTATGGGTTGTGGTTGACAGATTGACTAAATCGACCCACTTTATACCGATACGTACTGATTATTCACTTGATAAATTAGCCGAATTGTATGTTTCTAAGATTGTGAGACTTTACGGAGTACCTCTATCGATTATTTCAGATAGAGATTCAAGGTTCACTTTGCGATTTTGGAAGAAGTTACAAGAAGCTTTGGGTACAAAGCTGAACTTTAGTACCGTTTTTCATCCATAGATTGATAGACAATCTGAGAGAGTAATTCAGACACTTGAAGATATGCTCAGATGTTGTGTTCTTGAGTTCCAAGGTAGTTGGGAAAAGTACTTACCTTTGGTTGAATTTACTTAAAACAATAGTTATCAGTTGAGCTTGAAGATGGTGCCTTATGAGGCATTGTATGGACGTAAATGTCGTACACCGTTGTATTGGACTGAGCTTAAGGAGAATAAGATTCATAGAGTTGATTTGGTTAAAGAAATCGAAGAAAAGGTGAAGGTAATTTGTGATTGTTTGAAACCAGCATCGAATAGACAAAAGTCGTACGCAGATTTAAAAAGAAAGGAAATTGAGTATCAGGTCGGTGATAAATTATTCTTGAAAGTGTCTCAATGGAAAAAGGTTTTGAGAATCGGTAGAAAAGGAAAGTTGAGTCCTCGTTTCATAGGACCTTATAAGATTACCGAGAAAGTAGGGCTTGTTGCTTATCGTTTGGCTTTTCCGTTTGAGTTGGAAAAGATTCATGATGTATTTCATGTGTCTATGTTGCACTGGTATAGATCTGATCCTTCACATGTGATTGCACCGACAGAGGTTGAAATCCGACCAGATATGACTTATGGTGAAGAACCGGTCAAGATCTTGGCTGAAGAAGTCAAGCAATTGAGGAACAAAAGTATTGCTCTTGT
Source organism: Gossypium arboreum (assembly GCF_025698485.1). NCBI lineage: Eukaryota > Viridiplantae > Streptophyta > Magnoliopsida > Malvales > Malvaceae > Gossypium > Gossypium arboreum. The sequence continues at coordinate 27,728,328 of NC_069081.1, forward strand.
GAAGGTCTTATGGCAAAGACATGGGGTTGAAGAAGCTACATGGGAGCCAGAGGAGGCTATGAGAAAACAATACCCAAACCTATTTACCGATAAGATTTTTGGGGACAAAAATCCTTAAAGTGAAGAGAGTTGTGACATCCCAAATTAGGGCCTAGTCAGAACAATGGTTTTGAGACCACAAATCTGAGATAGAAATAATTATTTTATGACTATTATGAAGTCCATGATGTGTATGCATGCTTGTGTGAAAATTTCATGAAGAAATTCTATGCATAAAATACCCAATTAAACTTTAGGGACCAAATTGAGTAAGATGCAAAACTTGTGTTCTAGAAGCTTTTAGCATGAAATTGCTTTAGATTATAAACTAGAAGTTCCTAATTACCAATTTGACCAATTTCTAAAATTTTGGACAAAAATGGGCATGCATAGGAAAATTTTGAAAGAAAGACCCAAATGGCATTTTGGTCATTTGGTAATTAAAAGAATAAAAAGGGAAAATCAAAGCAAAAATGTGCTCATCTTCTCCATGCTTGGCCGAAATTCTCAAGACACCATTGCAAGGGTTTTGTTCAACTTTCAAGCTTGATTGTAAGTGCTCCCAAGCCCCGTTTTTAAAGTTCTTTACATTTTTGAAGTCCTCATAGCTTGATTTACCTATTTCCACCCTTATTATAAACTAGATTTTATGTATGAAAATTTAACCATGTGTGACATGCATGTATTTTGATGATTTATGGAGGAATATGAGAGTTTGGTGTGTGATAAACATCTTTTACTAGGTGATTTTTCATGAAAACCACTAAAAAGGACTAAATTGAAAAAGGTGTAAAATAGGTGATAAAAATCTATTTTTGATGAAAATAAGGGTTGTTATGAGTATAAGGAAAATTCAACTAGGCTTGGGTAACAAAGAAAATGCATGCATTTCATTTTACGAGCTTAGGGACTAAATTGTAAATAAATAAAAAGTTTAGGGCAAAAAGGTAATTTCATTAAAGTATGAATTATGGATTGATTGGACAATGTGATTATTAAACAAGTTAAATTTGGCATTATAGATCAAGAAAAAATAAGATACAGAACTTGATCGAGGAAAGAATAAAGTTTTCGAAGAATAGGCTCGATTATCATCATTTTGTACCGAGGTAAGTTCATATGCAAATAATGTGGTGTTGTAGCATGTTTTTAACGTTTTGATATTATGTGATAAATGTTTTCTTGTTGTTATGAGTCATATGCTTATTGGTAGTTATGTGAGTCATATGCTTATTGGTTGTTATGAAAGCATAAATGATATTATGGACATTACATACGACATCACGAGCAAGTACGACAAAGTATGCCACATGCAAGTGAGGAAAATCCTGTTTGAACCTTAGGAATAGTCTAGGATACAAGTGACATGTCACTAGGAATTAAGAAATCCAAACTCATTGAGTTCGTCTGGGGTTTGTGATATGTTTGTGGCATCTGAGCTCGTTGAGTTGGTCCGAGCTCATAATGGATGCGATACATGTAATTGGGTTCGGGGCAATGGTCTTGTGTGTTCTACAGTGGCTAGGTAATCCCTGAGTGGGTCGCTTACCTGACAGCTTGTGTGAGCAGCCCGTGTAGTTACACCTTGACTGATATCTTTTATGAGTAGGCCTGTGAGTAGCTCCATTGCGAGTGTTACATGTTATGAGGTAGCCTTGGCTACGTATGTATACGTGGCACTTATGTGCAAGTTATTCTGTGTATCCTACAGTATTCTGAGTGTTCAACGAGTAATGCAATGGATAATGTGATGAAAGACCCAATGAGGACATGCTAAAGAAGTTATGGTTATATGAAGAATGACTTGTGGCGAGAAAGTTTATGTATATATATATATATATGAACATATGATAAGTATGCAAAAAGGCTTGAATGATGAATAATCTTTATGGTTATGTTATTATGTCATTGTATGATAATTGCTTACTATCATTGCATATTATTTGCATGTGGACTTACTAAGCTTTAATGCTTACCCCTTTTCCTTTCCATCCTTTGTAGTTCCGCCAAGCTAGCTCGGGGATCGGAAGCAGTCGGAGTATTCGACCACACTATCAAAATAATATTAGGTATAGTGAATTTGATAACTTGAGTATGGCATGTATAGGGAACTTGGTTATTTTGTGATATGTGTCATGCAAATTTGGCCAAGTTGTAAAGGCCTTTAATATTAATGATTCATTTTGTAATGGCCATGTGACATGGCTTATATTTGATTGTTGGATTGTAAGCCTAATTGCCCACGCATACATGAGTTATTGTCTTGATGTTGTGGAATATGATTTCTTGGTGAATGTACAATGAAGTATGATTTAGATGCTAGAAGATAAGGAATGACTTAATGACTTAAGATGACTATAGTCATGAAAGTACAACTAGAAGTCATGGTAACAAAATTTTCTCATCCGATAAAATTGGTGTGGAATGCTTCCAAATTGTGTTGCTAATTGAGCATGCAAGAGGATAACTTTATGGAGTTGTGAATATTCTATGATAGTGAATATTTGATTGCCTAAATATGCTAAGTTGCATGTCATGATACAAGGTTGAATGTATGAATGATGGAGGGTGACTGTAACACCCCTTACTCGTACCTGAGACTGGGACAAGGTACGAGGCATTACCAAAAAATACGGGCTATAAAATTTTGTTTCAATTTAAAACCAATCAAACAGAATCTTGTTGACCCAATTACGGTCTTACAAGGTCCAACACATGCAATAAAAGCGATCTGGGACTAAATCGAGAACTTTAGAAAACTGTAGGGAATTTCTAGGTTTAAGCCTCACACGCTCGTGTGGAGGTAATGCACACGCCCGTGTGCATTGGGATACGCTTGTGTCCCTTACCCGTGTTGAATTATTGGAATTTATTTTTCAATTCAAACCTACAGGGGTTTTCACATGGCTGAGCACACGCCTTTGTCCCTCACACGGCCTAGACACACCCGTGTCATAGCCCGCGTTTAAAAACCCAGACATTCTGTTTATGACATCATCATTCATTTAGGGGCACATGGCCAAGGCATACGCCCGTGTGCTAGGCCGTGTCCTCCAATAGTTGAGACACACGACCGTGTCTCTGCCCGTGTGTTTACTACCATGCATATTGACCTAAAAATTCAAGGTGCAGAGGACACACGGCTGAGCAACACGCCCAAGGGGCAGGCCGTCTGTCATGCTTGTCTGTCTACCCGTGTGGACCCTTTTGTAGGCTATTTTCCAAGCCTTTGGTCACCCTCAAACATCCATACACACTAATATAGTCCTTGAGCACCTATCATGGTATAAATATACCCTTAAAACCTTCTTAGCCAAGGTCATGCATGTTGCTTCATGTCTCTTCTTATCCTACATTGAATTTACCCTCTTTGTGTTAGGGTTACCAATTTACAATTTATATTATAAACTTAGATCATTTCAAGCATCATACCAATTATGACCTTGGCCATCTTCAAGTGGTTTGGTCACATTACACATATCCATTCATGGTATATCACATTTACCAACTCGTGAAACATTCGAGCATAAACAAGCAAAATTAGCAGGTTTACAACCTATACCAATATGAGCCATATTCCACGACCATATACAAAATGAATAAGCATATCATTCAAGTCCTTCCATTGGCTAGACAAAAGACACATATAATAAAATGACCAAGAATCCTATACATGCCATTCTAACAAAATAAAAGTTTCTATATACCCAAGAAAAACAAGTTGATAGTGTTGACACTGCTCTAACCGTCTTCCAATCTTCAAGAGTTTGTGAGCTCTATAAGACAAGGGAGAAGAGAGGGGGTAAGCATTAACATACTTAGTAAGTCCGGATAACGGGAAAGTAAACTTACTAGCTATTTAGCATATCACCATAACACATATTCATGCCAACATGCATAATATAATTTCCCTATCACATGTACTCAATCATCAGGTTAGTCTCATATCAATACATTATAACTTTAGTCTTAGATGATATCATGTGACAGCCCTAAAGCGACCCTAGTCGGAAAGCGGTTTCGGGACCGCTAAACTGAGTCACCAAATTATTTGAATATGATAATTATTGTCTAAAATATGTGAATATGAATGTGTGAAAGTTTTAAGCTTTGATTTAGTTAATTGCATGTGAATTTAGTTAATAGGACTTATGTGTGACACTTTTGAAATGTGATAGGTTAATCTATAAGGATCTATTAGTGCATGTAATCAAAGGGGTGGACTTGCATGTCAATTTCCCCCAGTTAATTAGTAGTGGCCGGCCATGACAAAGGCTGATGGGTAAAACATGTCATAAACATGTTGTGTTAATGGTTTATGTTAGAAATGATAAAATAATAATGGTTAGTAGGATGATGAAAAAAAAAAGAAAAGGTTCTCATTTGTTTCTTCTTGACCGAAAAATCAAAGGAAGGAGGGAAGAAAAGGTTGAGGAGGTTCGCCATACTTGTATCTAGATTAAGGTATGTTTGATGATGTTCCATGAGATGCATGCATGTTTTAGTTGTTAGCTTGAGTTCTACCTAGCCCATGGTTTAAATCTTTGCTATGTCATGGAGATGATATTCGGCCATGGGTGTTGTCTTCTTGGGTGGTGTTTGATGTTGGTGTTGATGCATGAAGATGAGTTAAGTTTCGGCTAAGGTGGATTTGTGTTGATGTCATTTGCATGCTAAATGTGAAGCTTTATAATGATACATGTGATGGTGGATTGATGCCTCTTGGATTTTCTTTTTAGCATTTTTTTTGAGATAGACATTAGGTTCTTTGTTTAACCCATGACCAAAATTGAAATGGTATGGTGTCTTGATGCATTCGACCATAGTAGGAAATATGGTTGTTGTTCATGTTATTTGCATGAGAAATGGTAGTAAGGTGAAGTGCAAATATTAGTATTTGATTACTAGTGTACATATGTGTATTAGCCGAGTTTTGAACTTGAAACAAGATGGTATGTAGTTAATACAAGTAACCATATTTGTAGGAAGTATTAAGCATATAATTGGCCTCAACATAGACATGCATATTCGGCCACATGAGATAGATTGGTGTTGCATGTATTCGGTTAGAGGCAAGCATATTGATGCTTTTATCTTGACTTAGATAATCGGCTCAAGGAGAATTTGTTAAAGTGCTTAGTTAATTAATATTAGGTTAATGATGTGTGTATTCGGTCATGAAGGTGCACATGAGGAAATGTTAGATTAATTGTATTAAATTTCTCAATGTGATTAAAAATGCGTATGACCACTTTGTATTTGAGCTAAAGGTGGCCATATGACCTATCAACTCCTTGTCATATTCGGCCATAAGGCTAGCATAATGTGACCTTAATAAGTTAAATTTGCTTGAATTAGCTCAAGAGCTTAGAGGACCAAAGTTGGACAAGGGAAAGGAAAAAGTGATCGAATAGCTGCCGAAATCGTTCGACAACATCCGAGGTAAGTTTTCGAGTAAATGAAACTTAGTTTACGATTTGATTAAGTCATGACGTATAGTCATAACAAAAATACGGTGATATAACGATTCTACTTGAATTATATGTTGAATTAATTAGTCTATACGTATGATGGGTAGCCGTATGTGCATAGAGATCGTGTCATAAAGCAAACCAAAATCGTGCTCTTTGTATGTGGCTATTGAGCTGAAATTAGTAAGTGTGATAAGTGTCTTGTGTTTGACCTTTGGTAATGAAAATGAAATATGGATGTGTCATGATTATTGATATATGTGCATGGTTATTCGAATGATATCCGAGCTAAGTCCCGAAGGCTTTTATGCTAGTGACTATATCCGGACTAAGATCCGAAGGCATTTGTGCGAGTTGCTATATCCGGGCTAAGACCAGGCATTTGTGCTAGCGATTATATCCGGGCTAAGTCCCGAAGGCATTTATGCTAGTGACCATATTCGGGCTAAGACCCGAAGGCCTTGTGCGAGTGGTTATATCCGGATAAATCCCGAAGATATTTGGGTTTGGGAATGAGCGATCTTGCTGTAATAATTTCAATTAATACGCTCGTAAAATCCCAACGATGATGTTTCGTATGTGCATTGAGATAATTGATTCCTTCTAAATAGTATTTGCTCAATCGACTAACAAGCTTCCAGCTTTTAGACAAGTTGATTCCTTACGTATGAATATAAAGGTTGGAAATGTGAAGTAGGTATGATTGTGAGAATATGTGTATATGAAATTATTCGTTTAGTCGTATGAATGCTATACTTCAGTTGTGCATGATTTCATTGCTCAGAACTTACTAAGCATTAAATGCTTACTCCGTTCTTTGAATCTCTGTTTTATAGATTTTGGTTCGTCAGCTATCGGACTCGGGATCGTCGAAGTCGAAGTCATCCACACTATCAAAGCCCTTTTGGTACATTTTTGGTTGAACTCTGAAAATGGCATGTATAGGACTACCCCTTTTTGTTGTTGGTCACGTACCCTTTGGTTTTGTATAAATTTGGATAGCCATGCGAAAATGGCTTATATACACTTTGAGCATAGCATTATAATCGTTTTGTATGTTGTTCATTGAGAGGTATGGAAATGTTGGTAACGATTAGCCATTGGAATGGTTAATCATGATCACTTTGGTGCTTTGTATGACAAATTCTAGTTGATTCATGGAAAACCATGAAATAGATGAAGTTTACCTTAAAAACAGATGCTGACAGCAGCAGTGGTGCAGATTTGAAAAATCACTAAAAATAGTAGGAATGGAATTAAATAGTGAATAAATTATGTAATCGAACCCTGATGAATCTACTTTCATATGGAAGAAATGAAATTATCATATGAGTTGTACTTTAAGAGATATTTTAGTTTTCGTGGAACAGGGCCAGAGCGATTTCTGGATCCCCTGATCTGACTTTGGAAATTCACTATAAATTAACCAGAGATAATTAGAGGTCATGTAATATATGTATAGATTCCTTTTTGAGTCTAGTTTCGTTAGAAACAAACGGCATAAGTAATTAAGCCCTTTACAGGAAGATATATAAGTTGGAATACATGAAGGTCAGAGCAGTCGAACCCTGAAATAGGGGAGATTTTAACTAACAAACTGTACTAATTTGCTCGACCAAAAATTCTAGAAAAAAATTTTTAGATGGATATATGAGTCTAGTTTCAGGTAAAATTTACTAAACTTGTTTCTGAGTTCTGTAACTCAAGATATGATTTTTAAGGTAACTGTTACGCAGTTAGCCAGCTTGTCTGGAAAATTTTAAATGAACTGTGTTTTACAATGAAATAAGTCTGTTAGCACCTCGTGTTCGACTCCGGCAACGGTCTTGGGTACTGGGTGTTACAATTTTATTGGTATCAAAGCACGGTTTAGTCAATTCTAAGACTACCGTAATACGTTTGGGTCTAGCTATACATGCCATTATGTGATTATTTGATAGTGTGGTGATTTCTGACTATTGAAAATGTGTTTATTTATAGTAATGGATCCCGATCCCAAACGAGCGGTAGCTGATGATCTTGAGAGTGTAGCGCCTGCTCCCGCTCAAAGGACAGCGCCGGCGGACTCTCAACCTATTGCTAGTAATCCGAATGATGAGGCTAGACAAGCTTTTTATAGCGTGATGAATGATTGGTTCAACCAATACATTCAAACTAATACGGCTGTTCCACTAATACCACCCCCGCACCTACAATACCTCCGGAAACTAACCAAATAAGGTCAAATAAGCCCCCAGTTGACAGAATCCAAAAACATGGGGCTACTGAATTTAAAGCTACGGACAGCGATGATGCCGAGCAAGCTGAATTTTGGTTGGACAACACTATTCGTGTACTCGATGAGCTATCTTGCAGACCCGATGAGTGCCTAAAGTGTACTATCTCCTTGTTGCATGATTCTGCCTACTATTGGTGGAATACGTTGACTTCTGTTGTGCCCAGAGAGCAAGTAACTTGGGAATTTTTCCAAACCAAGTTTCGGAAAAAGTATATCAGTCAGAGATTCATGGATCAAAAACGGAAGGAATTTCTTGAACTTAAACAAGGTTCCATGTCGGTTACCGAATATGAACGAAAGTTTGTAAGGCTTAGCCTGTACGCTCGAGAATGTATCTCTTCAGAAGCCGTGATGTGTAAACGTTTTGAGGATGGGCTGAATGATGATATAAAGCTGTATGTTGGCATTTTGGAAATTCGAGAACTTGTGGTACTTGTCAAGCGAGCTTGCAAAGCCGAGGAGCTCAGTATGGAGAAAAGAAAAGCTGAGGTGGGAGCAAAGGAGTTTCGTAAGAGGTCTTCGGGGAAGCCCTTCCAGCAGTCATCGAAGAAATTTAGAGATGACTTAGGCCGGTCTAGAGACACTTCGGGTTTTTCTAGACGAGATCGCGGCCGACCCCCTGTGAGTGCACGAGTCACTTCGGTCGCCAGTGTTGGAAATGATCGTCGAGACAGAACGGAGTGTTAATATTGTGGTAAATGGCATTCGGGGAGTTGTAGATTTCATGACCGCTCCTGTTACAAGTGCGGATTAGTGACCACTTTATTAAAGATTGCCCGAGATTGTCCGAGCGAGCGTAAATCGAGTGGGAAACCCGGTGCTACTCTCGCTCGGGTAGACCATCTAGAAATACGGGCAATGCTAGTGGCGGTCGAGAGGATCTAGAGATGCTACAACCAGATCTCGAGGCTCGTGCTCTGCTAGAGCTTACGCTATATACGCCAGACGCCGAGGATGCTTCCTCGCCAGATGTTATTACCGGTACTTTTACTCTCTTTGATACTAATGTGATTGCTTTGATTGACCCTGGTTCTACTCATTCTTATATATGTGAAACCTTAGCATCCAGTAAGACTTTACCTATTGAGTCTACTAAGTTCGTACTTCGGGTGTCAAATCCCTTGGGTCGTTACGTGCTTGTCGACAAAATGTGTAAGAAATGTCCCCTAGTAATTCGAGGTTCCTGTTTTCCGGCGGACTTGATGCTTTTGCCGTTTGATGAGTTTGATGTTATTCTCGGTTTGGATTGGTTGACCGTGCATGATGCGGTTGTGAATTGCAAAAGCAAGACTATTGATTTGAGGTGCGCAAATAATGAGATAATCCGAGTTGAGTCTACTGCCTTCTATGGATTGCCAACAATAATATCCTCGATGTTAGCCCAAAAATATGTGAGAAAGGGGTGTGAAGCGTATCTTGCATACGTACTTGATAATAAAGAGCCAGAAAGGAAACTTGAATCTGTGCCGGTGGTTTGTGAATACCCGGATATTTTTCCCCAAGAATTACCGGGTTTACCACCTGTTCGGGAGGTAGAGTTTGGTATTGAGCTTGTACCTGGGACTACACCGATCTCGATAGCTCCGTATCATATGGCACCAACCGAGTTAAAAGAGTTGAAAGCTCAGTTGCAAGAGTTGACGGATAGAGGTTTCGCTCGACCAAGTTTCTCACCTTGGGGTGCACCAGTATTGTTTGTGAAAAAGAAGGACGGAACCATGAGGTTGTGCATCGACTATCGTCAGCTGAATAAGGTGACAATAAAGAATAAATATCCGATACCGTGCATTGATGATTTGTTTGATCAACTAAAGGGAGCCTCGGTGTTTTCAAAGATATATTTGAGATCGGGTTATTATCAGTTGCGAATTCAAGATTCGGACATACCCAAAACTGCTTTCAGAATGAGATACGGTCACTACGAATTCTTAGTGATGCCGTTTGGGCTCACTAATGCCCCCGCGGTATTTATGGATCTGATGAATCGCATCTTCAGACCGTATTTGGATCGATTTGTAGTTGTGTTTATCGACGATATTTTGGTCTATTCGAGAAATGAAACCGATCATGCTGAACACCTGGGAATAGTGTTGCAAACTTTACGGGATAAGCAATTATATGCTAAGTTCAGTAAGTGTGAGTTCTGGTTAAGAGAGGTTAGCTTCTTGGGTCATGTGGTGTCTGCATCGGGTATTCGAGTTGATCCAAGCAAAATTTCAGCCATACTTAACTGGAAGCCTCCGAGAAATATCACTGAGGTTCGGAGCTTTTTGGGACTTGCCGGTTACTACCGACGGTTTGTAAAAGGTTTCTCGATGATAGCCACACCAATGACGAAGCTACTTCAGAAAGATGTTAAGTTTGAATGGACGGAAAAATGTCAGAAAAGTTTTGATCAACTGAAAACTTATTTGACTGAAGCTCCAATTCTAGTGCAACCCGAATCAGGCAAGGAGTTTGTCATTTATAGTGATGCATCCCTACTTGGGTTGGGTTGCGTATTGATGCAAGAAGGTCGAGTTGTGGCCTATGCGTCAAGACAATTAAAGCCACATGAGAAAAACTATCCGACCCATGATCTCGAACTAGCTGCCATCGTATTCGCTTTGAAAATATGGCGACATTATTTATTTGGTGAGAAGTGCCATGTATATTCGGATCACAAAAGTCTCAAATATTTGATGACTCAAAGAGACTTGAATCTGCGACAAAGGCATTGGCTTGAGTTGTTGAAAGATTATGAGCTTGTCATTGATTATCACCCGGGAAAGGCTAATGTGGTTGCGGACGCCTTAAGCGAAAATCACCGTTTGCTTTCTGACGATGAATGTACACTTGTCTGTTTCTACCCAACAATGTGTTAGTAGTGAATTAAAGGCCAAACCATTGTTGATTCATCAAATTCGTGAAGCTCGAAAGTCGATGATGAATTGGTTGCAAACGGGCTGAATGTGTTTGAATATGGAATCGAGTTTCAAATTGATGATGACGATTGTTTGAGGTTCAGAAGTCGTTTGTGTGTTCCAAGAAATTCAGAACTTATTTCAATGATTCTGAACAAAGCTCATTGTAGCCGAATGTCAATTCACCCAGGGAGCACGAAAATGTACAACGATCTGAGACGTCAGTTTTGGTGGCATGGTATGAAACGAGACATTTCTAATTTTGTTTCGAAGTGCTTAGTATGTCAGCAAGTGAAGGCGGAACATCAAGTGCCTGCGGGATTACTTCAGCCGATCATGATACCTGAATGGAAATGGGATCGAGTCACGATGGACTTTGTAACTGGGTTGCCAGTGTCGGCAAGTAAGAAAGATGCGATTTGGGTTGTTGTTGATAGACTGACTAAGTCGGCTCACTTTATCCCCGTACACATGGATTTTTCATTGGATAAACTAGTTGAATTGTATGTTTCGCAAATTGTGAGATTACACGGGGTACCTATTTCTATTGTGTCGGATAGATATCCGAGATTCACCTCGCGATTTTGGAAGAAATTGCAAGAAGCTTTGGGTACCAAGTTGCATTTTAGCACCGCTTTTCATCCCCAAACCGATGGTCAATCCGAGCGGATAATTCAGATACTCGAGGATATGTTAAGATGTTGCATCCTTGAGTTTAGTGGTTCATGGGAACGGTATTTACCTTTGATTGAATTTGCTTACAACAATAGTTTTCAATCAAGTATTAAGATGGCACCTTACGAGGCTTTGTACGGTCGTAAATGCCGTACACCATTGTTTTGGACCGAGCTCGGTGAAGGAAAAATTTTCGGAGTTGATTTGATTAAAGATGCTGAGCAGAAAGTAAAAGTAATCCGTGAAAGTCTGAAGGCAGCCACAGATCGTCAAAAGTCGTACGCGGATTTGAAACGAAAGGACATTGAGTATCAGGTGGGAGATAAAGTGTTTCTTAAAGTTTCACCTTGGAAAAAGATGCTCAGATTTGGGCGTAAGGGCAAATTGAGTCCGAGGTTCATCGGGCCATATGAAATATCCAAACGAGTCGGTCCAGTTGCGTATAGATTGATTTTACCCCCTGAACTTGAAAGGATCCACAACATTTTTCATGTTTCGATGCTTCGACGTTACAGATCTGATCCTTCGCACATAATAAGTCCCTCCGAGGTTGAAATTCACGCCGATATGAGTTATGAAGCAGAACCAATTCGTATCCTAGCTCGTGAAGTAAAAGAGTTGCGAAACAAAAAGGTTCCTTTAGTAAAAGTGTTATGGCTCAAACACGGGATGGAAGAAGCTACTTGGGAACCCGAGAACTCTATGAAAGAACAATACCCAAACCTATTTACCGGTAAGATTTTCGGGGAAGAAAATTTCTTAAACTGGGGGAGAGTTGTGACAGCCCTAAAGTGACCCTAGTCGGAAAGCGGTTTCGGGACCGCTAAACCAAGTCACAAAATTATTTGAATATGATAATTATTGTCTAAAATATGTGAATATGAATGTGTGAAATTTTTAAGCTTTGATTTAGTTAATTGCATGTGAATTTAGTTAATAGGACTTATGTGTGACACTTTTGAAATGTGATAGGTTAATCTATAAGGATCTATTAGTGCATGTAATCAAAGGGGTGGACTTGTATGTCAATTTCCCCCATTTAATTAGTAGTGGCCGGCCATGACAAAGGGTGATGGGTAAAACATGTCATAAACATGTTGTGTTAATGGTTTATGTTAGAAATGATAAAATAATAATGGTTAGTAGGATGATGAAAAAAAAAAAAAGGAAAAGGTTCTCATTTGTTTCTTCTTGACCGAAAAATCAAAGAAATGAGGGGAAGAAAAGGTTGAGGAGGTTCGGCCATACTTGTATCTAGATTAAGGTATGTTTGATGATGTTCCATGAGATGCATGCATGTTTTAGTTGTTAGCTTGAGTTCTACCTAGCCCATGGTTTAAATCTTTGCTATGTGATGGAGATGATATTCGGCCATGGGTGTTGTCTTCTTGGGTGGTGTTTGATGTTGGTGTTGATGCATGAAGATGAGTTAAGTTTTGGCTAAGGTGGATTTGTGTTGATGTCATTTGCATGCTAAATGTGAAGCTTTATAATGATACATTTGATGGTGGATTGATGCCTCTTGGATTTTCTTTTTAGCATTTTTTTTGAGATAGACATTAGGTTCTTTGTTTAACCCATGACCAAAATTGAAATGGTATGGTGTCTTGATGCATTCGGCCATAGTAGGAAATATGGTTGTTGTTCCTGTTATTTGCATGAGAAATGGTAGTAAGGTGAAGTGCAAATATTAGTATTTGATTACTAGTGTACATATGTGGATTAGCCGAGTTTTGAACTTGAAACAAGATGGTATGTAGTTAATACAAGTAACCATATTTGTAGGAAGTATTAAGCATATAATTGGCCTCAACATAGACATGCATATTCGGCCACATGAGATAGATTGGTGTTGCATGTATTCGGTTAGGGGCAAGCATATTGATGCTTTTATCTTGACTTAGATAATCGGCTCAAGGAGAATTTGTTAAAGTGCTTAGTTAATTGATATTAGGTTAATGATGTGTGTATTCGGTCATGAAGGTGCACATGAGGAAATGTTAGATTAATTGTATTAAATTGCTCAATGTGATTAAAAATGCGTATGACCACTTTGTATTTGAGCTAAAGGTGGCCATATGACCTATCAACTCCTTGTCATATTCGGCCATAAGGCTAGCATAATGAGACCTTAATAAGTTAAATTTGCTTGAATTAGCTCAAGAGCTTAGAGGACCAAAGTTGGACAAGGGAAAGGAAAAAGTGATCGAATAGCTGCCGAAATCATTCGACAACATCCGAGGTAAGTTTTCGAGTAATGAAACTTAGTTTACGATTTGATTAAGTCATGACATATAGTCATAACAAAAATACGGTGATATAACGATTCTACTTGAATTATATGTTGAATTAATTAGTCTATACGTATGATGGGTAGCCGTATGTGCATAGAGATCATGTCATAAAGCAAACCAAAATCGTGCTCTTTGTATGTGGCTATTGAGCCGAAATTAGTAAGTGTGATAAGTGTCTTGTGTTTGAGCTTTGGTAATGAAAATGAAATATGGATGTGTCATGATTATTGATATATGTGCATGGTTATTCGAATGATATCCGGGCTAAGTTCCGAAGGCTTTTATGCTAGTGACTATATCCGGACTAAGATCCGAAGGCATTTGTGCGAGTTGCTATATCCGGGCTAAGACCCGAAGGCATTTGTGCTAGCGATTATATCCGGGCTAAGTCCCGAAGGCATTTATGCTAGTGACCATATCCGGGCTAAGACCCGAAGGCCTTGTGCGAGTGGTTATATCCGGCTAAATCCCGAAGATATTTGGGTTTGGGAATGAGCGATCTTGCTGTAATAATTTCAATTAATACGCTCGTAAAATCCCAACGATGAGGTATGTTTCGTATGTGCATTGAGATAATTGATTCCTTCTAAATAGTATTTGCTCAATCGACTAACAAGCTTCAGCTTTTAGACAAGTTGATTCCTTACGTATGAATATAAAGGTTGGAAATGTGAAGTAGGTATGATTGTGAGAATATGTGTATATGAAATTATTCGTTTAGTCGTATGAATGATATACTTCAGTTGTGCATGATTTCATTGCTCAGAACTTACTAAGCATTAAATGCTTACTCCGTTCTTTGAATCTCTATTTTATAGATTTTGGTTCGTCAGCTATCGGACTCGGGATCGTCGAAGTCGAAGTCGTCCACACTATCAAAGCCCTTTTGGTACATTTTTGGTTGAACTCTGAAAATGGCATGTATAGGACTACCCCTTTTTGTTGTTGGTCACGTACCCTTTGGTTTTGTATAAATTTGGATAGCCATGCGAAAATGGCTTATATACACTTTGAGCATAGCATTATAATCGTTTTGTATGTTGTTCATTGAGAGGTATGGAAATGTTGGTAACGATTAGCCATTGGAATGGTTAATCATGATCATTTTGGTGCTTTGTATGACAAATTCTAGTTGATTCATGGAAAACCATGAAATAGATGAAGTTTACCTTAAAAACAGATGCTAACAGCAGCAGTGGTGCGGATTTGAAAAATCACTAAAAATAGTAGGAATGGAATTAAATAGTGAATAAATTATTTAATCGAACCTTGATGAATTTAATTTCATATGGAAGAAACGAAACGATCATATGAGTTGTACTTTAAGAGATATTTAAGTTTTCGTGGAACAGGGCCAGAGCAATTTCTGGATCCCCTGATCTGACTTTGGAAATTCACTATAAATTAACTAGAGATAATTAGAGGTCATGTCATATATTTATAGATTCCTTTTTGAGTCTAGTTTCGTTAGAAACAAATGGCATAAGTAATGAAGCCCTGTACAGGAAGATATATAAGTCGTAATGCATGAAGGTCAGAGCAGTCGAACCCTGAAACAGGGTAGACTTTAACTAATAAACTGTACTAATTGGCTAGACCAAAAATTCTAGAAAAAAATTTGTAGATGGATATATGAGTCTAGTTTCAGGTAAAATTTACAAAACTGGTTTCCAAGTTCTGGAACTCAGGATATGATTTTTAAGGTAACAATGACGCAGGTAGCCAGCTTGTCTGGAAAATTTTAAATGAACTGTGTTTTACAATGAAATAAGTCTGTTAGCACCTCGTGTTCGACTCCGGCAACGGTCTCGGGTACGGGGTGTTACATATCATCAAATCAATATTTCTATTCCTTATTTCTCATGTTAATCCCGTTGAATTTCTCGAAAATCTCGATAGATAGCCCAATTACCGTCAAGTCATACAAGTGATCGTCTCAAGTACGCACTCCAGCGAACCTTACATTTTATGGCAGGATTACCAGTTCAGGCTAAATCCCTCGTAGTATCAACTCATAGAGCATTTTTAGGATTACCAATCTAGGCTAAATCTCTTTCAACGACAATTGCTCTCATAAACTTAGATCCGAATTACCAGTCCAGGCTAAATTCAGTCCTCAATCGGATTACCCGTCCGGGCTAAATCCTTATTGCACCCATATTCTTTGGGAGGCTCGATCACTCAAAGAACACCCGTTCGGGCTAGATCTTTTCTATGTTGAGATCAGTGGATTACCCATCCGGGCTAAATCCTTCTCTGCAACACATGCAAGATCTCAAGTCATGTAAGCCATAATTTAACCATTGGATTTCCCTTCTTATTTCAACAGGGACATTTATCATCTTTTCATTTAAACTAGCATGTCTTATGGATTATCATGCAATGAATATCTAATTATCATACATTCATGAACATGCATTTTTAAGTATATTAAGAGTTTACTTCGGGTTATACAAACTTACCTGGTAGTCATTTCGGATTCGTGTCTCGGTTATTCTAAAACCTTTCGTTCTCCACGATTGACCTCTGGAATTCGTTACTCAGGGTCTATATCAATAATATTAGACTATTAATACATAACATTTTTCATTTTAGGATTAAAACTAACGTTAGGGGCAAAATGACCATTTTGCCCCTAACCTTTCACAATATGTACAATTTAGTCCTAAGGCTCGTATAATGAAATGCATGTAATTCCTTAGCTACCCAAGCCTAGCCAAATGTTATTCACACTTATAGCAGCCGATGTTTTTCCTTCATTCTATACTTTTCTACCCATTTTCACAACTTTTACAATTTAGTCCTTTAAGTCATTTCCATGAAAAATCACTTAGTAAAAGTTATTTACCAACCTTTAAACTCTCATGTTCCTTCATAAATCATCATAACACAAACATCTTATGCATGGGTAATTTTCTAAACATGAACCCTAGCATGAGATATGGGTAGAAATAGAAAGAGCATGTTACGAGGATCTCAAAAATACGAAGAACACTAAAAACGGGGCTAGGATTGACTTCCTATCAAGCTTCAAATGTTGGAAAACCCTAGCTATGGAGACCCTTAGAATTTCGGTAGCATGGATAGCAAATGAGCTGATTTTAGCTTGATTTTTCCCTTTTTATTTAGTTTATTACCAAATGACCAAAATGCCCTTCCTTACTAAACTTCTAAAATTTTCCATGCATGCCCAATTTTATCCAAAAACTTAGAAATTAGGTAAATTACTTTTTAAAGACCTCTAATTAATATTCCAAAGCAATTTCATACAAATTTCTTCTAGAACCCAAGTTTTGCAATTTATTCAAATTGGTCCCTAATTTCCAATTAGATACATTGAGCATAGAATTTCTTCATGAAACTTTAACACATGCTTATTCTCATATCCTATACCTCATAATAATCATAAAATAATCATTTTAATGTCAGATTTGTGGTCCCAAAACTATTATTTCGACTAGGCCCTAATTTGGGATGTTACATTTCTCCCCCCTTAGGGACTTTCGTCCTCGAAAGTCTTACTAGTAAACAAGTTCGGATATTGACTTCTCATGGTTTCTTCAGGCTCCCATGTAGCCTCTTCCACTCCGTGTCGATGCCATAAAACTTTTACCAAGGCTATATTCTTATTCCTCAACTGTTTGTCTTCTCAAGCCAAAATCTTTATTGTTTCTTCACCATAAGTTATGTCCGGTCTAATTTCGACTTCCGTAGGTGAAATCACATGGGAGGGGTCTGATCGATATCATTGCAACATGGATACATGGAATACATCATGAATTTTTTCCAATTCGGGTGGCAATGCTAAACGGTAGGCTAATGGTCCAAGTCTTTGAATGATCTCATATGGTCCGATAAATCTCAAACTCAATTTTCCTTTCCGACCAAATCTCAATACCTTTTTCCATGGAAACATTTTCAAAAGTACTTTATCTCTAATTTGAAACTCGATCTCTTTTCTTTTCAAATCAGCATACGATTTCTACCTATCCGATGTTGCTTTCAAGCAATCCCGTATCACTTTAACCTTTTCTTCAGTTTTCTTGATTAAATCAACTCCATGAATCTGACTTTCCATGAGTTTTGTCCAATACAGTGGAGTTCGACACTTCCTGCCATAGAAGGCCTTATAGGGTGCCATTTTCAAACTCGTCTGGAAACTATTATTGTAGGCGAGTTCCACTAATGGTAAGTATATTTCCCAACTACCTTGAAATTCAAGGACACAACACCGTAAAATGTCTTCAAGAATCTAAATTGTTCGCTCAGATTGAACATCAGTCTGTGGGTGAAAAGCCGTACTAAAATTCAACTTTGTACCCAATGTTTCTTGTAGCTTCTTCCAAAATCTCTAAGTAAATCTCGGGTCCCTGTCTAAGATAATCAATATCAGTACCCCATGTAATCTCACAATTTTAGATACATACAAGTCGGCCAATTTTTCGAGAGAATAATCTGTCCGTACCGGAATGAAGTGAGCCGACTTTGTCAGTCTATCAATCACAACCCAAGTCGACTTCATCAGTCTATCAATCACAACCTAAACAACATCTTTCTTTTTCAGTGTCAATGGTAATCCAATCAAGAAATCCATAGTAATCCTATCCCACTTCCATTCGGGGACCATCACAGGCTGTAACAAACCTGAAGGTACTTGGTGTTCAGCCTTGACTTGCTGCTCAGCCTTGACTTGCTGGCATATCAAGCATTTTGATACGAATTCGGAGATGTCTCTTTTCATGCCATTCCACCAGTACATTTTTTTCAAATCATTATACATCTTGATCCTTCTCAGATGAATAGACAAACGACTATTATGTACCTCTTGTAGAATTTTCTGAATAAGCTCATTGTCTTTCAATATACAAATCCTATATCTGAACATCAAGCAATCGTCGGAACCAATCCGAAAATCTGATTTAGTGCCTGACTTGTATTGAGTTCTTTTGGCTTGCAAATAATTATCATTGACCTAGGCTACACCAATTTCTTGTAGAAATGTTGGTCTGGCTCTTAACTCTGCCAAGACTAAACCATCATCTAACAAGGCCAACTACGTGTTCAAGGCTCTCAAAGCAAACAAGGATTTTCTGCTTAGCGCATTGCAACCACGTTCGCCTTTCCCGGTGGTAGTTAATGATCAATTCATAATCTTTAATCAACTCTAAGCATCTCTGTTGTCTCAGATTCAATTCTTTTTAAGTCATCAAATATTTCAAACTCTTGAGATTAGTGAATACACAGCACATCTCACCATACAAATGGTGTCTCCAAATCTTCAAGGCAAATACAATGTCTGCTAGCTCCAAGTCATGTGTTGGATAATTATTCTCGTGTGGCTTCAGTTGCCTCAAAACATATACTATCACTTTGCTTTCTTGCATCAGCACACAACCCAGTCCATTCAAGGACACATCACTGTAGACCACGAATTCTTTTCCCAGTTTGGGTTGCACTAAAACTAGAGCTTCCGTTAACAACGTCTTTAACTTCTCAAAGCTCTGCTGACACTTTTCCGACCATTCAAACTTAACATATTTTTGCAACAACCTTGTCAAAGGAGTTGCAATCATAGAGAATTCCTTTACAAAGTTTCGGTAGTAACTGGCTAAGCCCAAAAAGCTTCTAACCTCGGTTACGTTCTTCAGCAGCTTCCAATCAATAATGGCAGAAATCTAATTCAGATTAACTCAGATGTCATCACCCGACACAATGTGACCCAAGAATCTGAACTCTCGAAGCCAAAACTCGCTTTTTCTAAACTTAGCATACAATTTCTTGTCTCGTAAAGTTTGTAAAACAATCCTCAATTGTTCAGCATGCTCAGACTCATTACGGGAATAGATCAAAATATTGTCAATAAATACCACAACAAACTTGTCCAAGTATGGTCGAAAAACACGATTCATTAAGTCCATAAACACAACTGGGGCATTCATTAGACCAAAAGGCATGACCAGGAACTCGAAATGACCATACCTCATCCTGGAAGCGGTCTTAGGCACATTCAACTCTTTAACTCGTAACTGGCAGTAACTAGATCTCAGATCTATTTTTGAAAATATAGTGGCTCCTCTCAATTGATCAAACATATCATCAATCCTTGACAATGGATAATTGTTCTTGATGGTTACCTTGTTAAGTTTTCGGTTGTCTATTCATAGCCTCATCGAACCATCTTTCTTATTTACAAATAATACTGGAGCACCCCAAGGCGAAAAGCTCAGTCTTGCAAAACCTTTATCCATCAGTTCTTGCAACTGTACTTTCAACTCTTTCATTTTGGTTGGTGCCATCCTATACGGAGTAATAGAAATAGGAGTTGTCCCAGGTACCAGCTCAATACGAAACTCTACTTATCTAACAAGAGGTAATCTGGGTAGCTCTTCCGGAAACACATCCAGATACTCGCATACTATCGATACCAATCCCAACTCAGATTCTTTAATATTCAACACAAAAGAAAGGTAGGCTTCATATCCTTTTCTCATTTACCTTTGAGCCATCATTGAGGCAATCACAACCGGTGGAGTATCCAACTCACTTGAATCAATCCGGAGAATCTCACCATCTGAGCATTTCAATTTGATATACTTGCTACCACGATTTACAATCACATCATGCACAGATAACCAATCCATGCCAAGTATTACATCAAACTCATCGAATGGCAATAACATAAGGTTAGCAGGAAAACAATGACCATGAATCATCGAAGGACAGTTCTTACAGACTTTATCAACTAGGACTGACTTGCCTAAAGGGTTTGACACCTTAATGACAATTTCTATAAGTTCTACAGATATGTTCATGCTAGACACCAATTTCATGCAATTGTATGAATGGGTTGACCCTAGATCAATTAAGGTAATGACACGAGTATTATAGATAGAAAATATACCCGTGATGACATTGGGAGCAGAGGCTTCCTCTCGAACGCGTATTGCATAAGTTCTTGTTGGGGCTTGAGCCTCTGATTTTGCAGTAGCATCCTTAGCAATAGTTCGACTGCCACTTGCACTACCGGGATGTCTTGGGGGTCTACATCGAGAAATAGGAGCATTCGGCTGTGAGGCTAATTCAACCTCTTTATTTAGTCGCTCTGGGCAGTCTTTGAGAAAATAGTCAAGAGACCTACATCTAAAACACGCACTGCTCTTCATTCGGCACTCTCTGAAGTGGAATTTGTTGCAGCTTTTACACTTCGACTTTTGTTCATCTATGCTTCCCACACTAGTTACCATAGGGGAATGAGACTTTGGGTTATGTCGTTTGGAGCTTCTTACTCTACTCAAATATCCTACCGAGGAATTAGAGCGTTCTTGTTGACTTCTCGATTTCTTTGTGAGGAAGGAGTGTGCTCTGCCGCTAGACCTCTTACTCAAAACTCGAGCTTCTCTCTTAGCTTGCTTTCTTTCATTATTTTGCTTTCGGCCTTCTTAGCCCGATCAGCCAAAGCAACAAATTCTCATATCTCAAGGATCCCAATTAGCAATTTTATTTCCTCATTCAAGCCTTCCTCGAAATGTTTACACATTTCTATCTTTGATTCATTGCATACTTTTTTACTCTAACACAGTCTTATTTCATTGTTTGAGTGTCAGGAACTCCTTTCGCTTCAAGTCTAAAAACCTTTGACTGATGTATTTCTTTTTAAACTTAGCTTGGAAGAACTCCTATGTAATATCTTCCTTAGGTACCACTGAGGATACCGTCTTCCACCAATGGTATACAGTACTTTTCAGAAGAGATACAACACACTTTAAGCATTCCTTGGGTGTGCATGACAATTCATCCAAGACCCACACAGTATTCTCGAGCCAGAACTCAGCTCGTTTAGCATTATCCTCGAACTTAGCCCTAAACTCTTCAGCCTTGTATTTTGTAAGTTTATCCACTAGGGCTTTATAAATTCTCACTGGTTTAACAACACTTGGTACTTCATCAGGTTGGTTAGCAGGTGGAGGTGGACGTGGTATTTCAGGGCGATTTCTCAGGTATTCCCTGAACCGCTCATCCATCATATCGAAAAAGGATGCTCTCGCCTCTTCCCGATCTTCAGACATAGGCCTTCTACTACTACTAGAAATAGCTCGTTGTATGAAAGCTAGAGCATGGCTCTCGGCTCTTTCAGACTCATCTTGGGCTTGATTGGAAGACATTTACTATATTCAAATACAATAAAAAAAATTAGGAGATGTTACACTATCAAAATTTGTATAATGGCATATATAGCTAAACTTGTTACATGCTACGTTAGTCTGACAATTGACTAAACTGTAGCTCTGATATTTACTAAATGTAACACCTCTTACCCGTACCCGAGACCGAGACAAGGTACGAGGCATTACCAGAAAAAATAGGCTATAAAATTTTGTTTCAATTTAAAATCGATCAAACAGAATCGTATTGACCTAATTACGGACCTATGAGGTCCAAAACATACAATAAAAGTGATCTGGGACTAAACCGAGAACTTTAGAAAACTTTATGGAATTTCTAGGTTTAAGCCTCACAGGCCCGTGTGGAGGTAATGCACACGCCCATGTCTCTTACCTGTGTTGAATTATTGGAATTTATTTTTCAATTCGAACCTACAGGGGTTTTCACACAACCGAGCACACGCCCGTGTCCCTCACACAGCCTAGACACGCCAGTGTCATAGCCCCTGTTTAAAAATCCAGACATTCTGTTTATGATGTCATCATTCATCTAGGGGCACACGGCCAAGGCACACGCCCGTATGCTAGGCCGTGTCCTCCACTCGGTTGAGACACACAGCCGTGTCTCTGCCCATGTGTTTACTACCATGCATACTGACCTAAAAATTCAAGCTGCAGGGGACACACGGCTGAGCAACATGCCCAAGAGGCAGGCCGTGTGTCACACACGGCCTAGACACATGCCCGTCTGTCTACCCGTGTGGACCCTTCTGTAAGCTATATTTCAAGCTTTTGGTCACCTTCAAACATCCATACACACTAATATAGTCCTTGAGCACCTATCATGGTATAAATATACCCTTAAAACCTTCTTAGCCAAGGTCATGCATGTTGCTTCATGTCTCTTCTTACCCTACATTGAATTTACCCTCTTTGTGTTAGGGTTACCAATTTACAATTCATATTATAAACTTAGCTCATTTCAAGCATCATACCAATTATGACATTGGCTATCTTCAAGTAGTTTGATCACATTACACGTATCCATTCATGGTATATCACATTTACCAACTCGTGAAACATTTGAGCATAAACATGCAAAATTAGCAGGTTTACAACATATACCGATATGAGCCATATCCCATGGTCATATACAAAACGAATAAGCATATCATTCAAGCCCTTACATTGGCTAGCCAAAAGATGCATATAATAAAATTGCCAAGAATCCTATACATGCCATTATAACAAAATAAAAGTTTCTATATACCCAAGGAAAACAAGTTGATAGTGTTGACAATACTCTAACTGTCATCCAATCTTCACAAGTCCGCGAGCTATATAAGACAAGGGAGAAGAGAGGGGATAAGCATTAACATGCTTAGTAAGTCCGGACAATGGGAAAGTAAACTTACCGGTTATTTAGCATTCCACCATAATACATATTCATGCCCACATGCATAGTATAATTTCCCTATCACATGTACTCAATCATCAGGTTAGTCTCATATCAATACATTATAACATTAGTCTTAAATGAGATCATCAACTCAATATTTCCATTCTTTATTTCTCATATTAATCCCGTTGAATTTCTCAAAAATCTCAATGGGTAGCCCAATTATCGTCAAGTCATACAAGTGATCGTCTCAAGGACGCACTCCCGCGAACCTTACATTTTATGGTGGGATTACCAGTCCAGGTTAAATCCCCCGTAGTATCAACTCATAGAGCATTTTCAGGATTATCAGTTCGGGCTAAATCTCTTTCAATGATAATTGCTCTCATAAACTTGGATCTGAATTGCCAGTTCAGGCTAAATTCAGTCCTCAATTGGATTACCCGTCAAGGCTAAATCCTTATTGCACCCATATTCTTCGGGAGGCTCGATCACTCAAGGAACAGCCGTTCAACCTACATCCTTTCTACATTGAGATTAGTGGATTACCCGTTTAGGCTAAATCCTTCTCTGTAACACATGCAGGATCTCAAGTCATGTAAGTCATAATTTAACCATCAAATTTCCCTTTTAATTTCAACCGAGACATTTATCATCTTTTCATTTACACTAGCATGACTTATGGATTATCATGCAATGAATATCTAATTATCATACATTCAAGAACATGCATTTTTAAGTATATTAAGAGTTTACTTCTGATTATACGAACTTACCTGGTAGTCGTTTCGTATTCGTGTCTCGGTTATTCCAAAACCTTTTGTTTTCCATGGTCGACCTCCAGAATTGGTTTCTCGGGGTCTATATCAATAATATTAGACTATTAATACATCACATTTTTCATTTTAGGATTAAAACTCACCCCCGGGCAAAATAACCATTTTTCCCCTAACCTTTCACAATATGTACAATTTAGTCCTAAGGCTCGTATAATCAAATGCATGTAATTCCTAGGCTACCCAAGACTAACCAAATGTTATTCGCACTTATAACAGCCCATGTTTTTCCTTCATTCTATTATTTTCTACCCATTTTCACAACTTTTACAATTTAGTCCTTTAAGCCATTTCCACGAAAAATCACTTAGTAAAAGTTGTTTACCATCCTTTAAACTCCCATATTCCTTCATAAATCATCAAAACACAAATATATCATGCATGGGTAATTTTCTAAACATGAACCCTAGCATGAGATATGGGTAGAAATAGAAATAGCATGTTACGAGGATCTCAAAAATACGAAGAACATTAAAAACGGGGCTAGGATTGACTTACTATCAAGCTTGAAATGTTGGAAAACCCTAGCTATGGAGACCCTTATAATTTCGGTAGAATGAAGAAGAAAATGAGCTGATTTTAGCTTGATTTTTCCTTTTTTATTTAGTTTATTACCAAATGACCAAAATGCCCTTCTTTACTAAACTTCCAAAATTTTCCATGCATGCCCATATTTGTCCAAAAACTTAGAAATTGGGTAAATTACTCTTTAAGGTCCTATAATTAATATTCCAAAGCAATTTCATTCAAATTTCTTCTAGAACCCAAGTTTTGCAATTTATTCAAATTGGTCCCTAATTTCCAATTGGACACTTGCACAAAGAATTTCTTCATGAAACTTCAACACATGCTTATTCTCATATCCTAGACCTTATAATGATCATAAAATAATTATTTTAACATCAGATTTGTGGTCCTAAAACCACTATTCCGATTAGGCCCTAATTTGGGATATTACAGTGACAATTGGCTTGGAAAATAGCCTCTAAATTGTCCACACAGTTAGACACTCGGGCATGTGTCTTGGACGTGTGTGACACACGATCTACCCTATGGGCTTGTTGTTCGCCCGTGTGTCTCCTGCACATAAACTTTGCAAGTCAGTATGCCCAGTAGTAAACACAAGGGCTAAGACACGGGTGTGTGTGAGAGACACGGCCTACCCACATGGGCGTGTGCTCTGCCCGTGTGAAATCTGCACCATTTTATGAAAGATCCATTTATTTTTAATTGACCACGTGGTCTGACCACACAAGTGTGTGATACGACCGTGTAACCCTAAATTAGTGCTGACATCATAGTTAGAGAGTTACATGGCTGGAGGACATAGGCGTGTCGAGAGCCCACGGGTGTGTCCCCATCTCACACGAGCGTGTGGCTCTGTATTAAATAAATTTTCCCAAACTTTTCTAAAATTCTCGGTGTAGTCCTTGACCACCCCTGGTGTATGTTTTGGGCCTCATAGGCTCGTATGAGGGACAATATGCTTGTGTTTGAATGTTTTTGAATTGGTTAAAATTTTATGGTCTAGTTTTTCATGTATGTGTATACTTAAGTCCGGTAATGCCTCGTACCCTGTCCCGGCGTTAGACACGGGTAAGGGATGTTACAGAAAGTTTGGCTTCTATTTTTGTATTGTCAGATAATGATCCATAATCTTCCAAGGACCTGTCATTATCACTTTCAAATGATCACCTATGCTAAAAAATTTGACAACAAAAACCACGTCCCAAATCAATGCAACCGAACTCCTCATCTAGATTCCACATAAATGTTAATCGTTGTGTAAGGGCCCTGTATGAGATCGACTTCCCTGACAACTTAATAATTATAGAGTTTGGTCACGATTTTCGCAAATTTTGTTTCCATTCTTTATCCACTTTCACCACCTGAATACTTGCAAACTTATTAGAGTGCTCCTCCATATCCTAGTATGAATCGTCATCATCCTCCATCGAGATGGTTCCTTAAATAAATCATTGGAAACCAGTGGCTTCAGCAGAGAATCCTTATAAGATCGAGACAGTGGTGCAGGAGAAAGACTTTCCACTGCGCCTACAGCCTTAATCTTCTTGGTGTAGCGTTCCAAGTACTCTTGCTCCTCAGGGGAGCATTCATTGAGAGTCACCATATTTTTAGTAACTATAATGGTTACAACAATTTGTGTTAGATTGATTTTTTTTTCCAAATTATGGAGTAAAAATTTAAAAGTTAAAATATATTCTAAATTTTTATACATATTATGTATTTGAAATTTAATTCCTTATTTTTATTTTCATAAATTTAGTACTAATTTTTGGATAAAATTTAGGTCCAAATATACCATTGTTAAATTTCTTCTACTAAATATTTTGGTGTGACATTTTGAAATTTTAAAAATACTTGATAGTCATATAATAATAAAAATAACATTGAAAATGTTTATATGAATCTTTTCTTAAAACACCTATTTGAGCTTGTCATGATAAAATATTTTTTGTCAAAAATAACTTCAAACAATTTATTTGAAATAGTTAACAATATTAAATATTTAGACTAACCCATGACATTATAAAAGTACAAATACCAAAATATATCAGAAATTAAAATATATAAATTAAATCTAAAGTTTCAACGTAATAAAATGGCAAAAGCTGAAGTTTGACATGACTTTTAATGTAAAAAAAAAAAAAAAGAAAAAGTAAACTCAAAAGGAATGACAAGTCATTCATCAGTCTTTAAAATATTTAAAGCAGTCAAATTATATATAATCATTTATATTTTAATAAAAAATTAATTATATTAATTATTTTAATTAATTAATAATATTATAAAAATACATAGGTTAAATTATATTAAAAATGAAAGTGAAATTTAAACTTAAGTGAAACTGAAATTTAATAGATGTTTTTAAAATGCAAAAGGAAAAGGAACACCGCGGTAGTGCACGTGCGTGATAAGGGAAGATTTTCCTTTTATATAGAGTTTTGTTAATTTCATTTTCCTTAAAAAGTATTTATAACACTTTCACTTGATAATAATTTACTCTTAAAAACTTTAAGATAAAAATCCATAAAGATTAAAAACCAAATACTTGATTTTAATCATTGAAACTACAAATTGATAAATATAAAAGATTTTATATTACATCTTTAGTTAATTATTTATAAGTTTGATCCCTAAACAAATTTTACTTCTTTTACTAATATAAAAATCCATCTCTCTACAAATTAATAAAAATAACTAAGCTGCGGGTTACAAGCCTAGGCAAAGCGATGGGCGAAGGCTTTGGCCTTTTCGCTTAATAGAAAAATTATTTTAAGATTAAAATTAAATCATTTTTAAATTTTGATTAAATGAAAAGAAATTATAATTTTAACTCTTTTAAAAATTAATAATTTAATTTAAATTTTAAATACAAAATTTTTAACTTTAATTATTCCTATTTTTATAATTTTATCTCTATCTCCTCTAAATATAACTTTTAGCTTCATGTATACTAATATGATATAAAAATTCACAATCAACACCAAAAGAAGTAATATGATATATACTATACATTGTGATGTGTCAATAATATAAAAAATCATGTGAATTGAAAACAATATTTAAAATAAAAATCAATAATATAAAAAATTATCAAATAAAAATATTTTAATAGACAATTTTTAAATCACATTTATCTTTACAAATTTACCAACTTTATTTCATTTCATTGTTGAACTAAAATCATTTAGACTCCATTTGTTTCACTGAAAATAGTTACCGAAAAATAATTTTTAGCAAATAACTTTCTCCTTTAGAAAAAAACTAATATTTTCTAGTATTTGCATGAATCATGTAAAATATTTTTTGTTGTTTGGCAAATTTCTTTAAAATATTTCAGTAAAATTGTTTTAATAAAATAAATATACATTTGAGATTTTCTTTATGCAAAGTATTTTCTATCGTTTAGCAACTTTTCCATCTAAAAATATGATAAAATATGATGCTCCACCATCAAAAACACTTAAAAATGTTTATAACATAATTTTATTTCTATTTGAATTAAATTATATAAATTAATACGTGCACATGTATATTTCAATTACAACAACCCTCTTTAGTTGAAAGACCCCCTATTAAAAGAAAACTTCATTGCTGGTAATCCATCGAAGCACACCATCCATGGACATCAGCATATCATCCCAATAAAGCCGGAGACAAATTTCTCTAAGAAAAAAAGAGTTGGTGGGATCATTTTTCTCATAACCTTGAACTTCGATGAAGAACCCAGCCTTCACACATGCTATGTAAACATGAATTATGATAATTTTCACCATATGATCATGAAACTCAAAACCTCAAAAGCCTTTGCAATTCGCACACCTGTCAATGCTTCAATTAATATCAAAATTAACAAGTATCCTAATTAGATTTATTTTTATTTTTGAAAACTAAATTATAGATTTATTGAGAAAACTTAAAAATAGAATGCTACAAGGAATTAAAAACACACATCATTATCATTCAAAAACATGCACCAGACACACATCAATGGATTAATAATGTAAAACTACCAGATATACTCTACATGCGTCACAACTATCGTAGGTTCCTAGAACTCAAATCAAGCCAACACAAATGTAGTAACCATGTAACAACTCGATTTTGGGCCTAGTCGGAACAGTGGTTTCGGAATCACAAATCCGTCGTGAAAAAAAATTATTTTTATCATATTTTTATCGTCTATGGTTTCACGGAATAATTTCATGAAAATTTTGTTTGAAAATTTCGACGTTTGGGCACTCAATTTAATCAAAAGGACTAAATTGTTAAAAGTGCAAAAGTTGAGTTCTACATGTTAGAGGTGTCCAATTGTTATGAAATTTTAAATTGGAGGTCCTTAAATGGTAATTAGACCATTGGTTAATTTTTTGGACAAAAAATGGACACGAAATAGGTGAAATAGAATATTTTTAAGTTAGGGGCATTTTGGTCATTTAGTAATTAAAATGAATTAAAAACAAAACTAAAAGCCAATTTTTGTCCATCTTCAACCCATGGCTTAATTTCACAAGGGAAAACCATGGATAAGGTTTTTCGAGCTTCCAAGCTCGATTGTAAGTCCGTTCTAGCCCCGGTTTTAATGATTTTTACATTTTTGAGATCCTCGTAACTCGGTTTAGCTATTTCTACCATTATTTTGAGCTAGGGTTTGTGTTTAAAATTTACCTATGGATGAAATACATGTGTTTTGATGTTTTATGGAAGAATATGAAAGTTTGGAGTGTGATAAACAACTTTTACGAAGTGATTTTTGATGAAATTTCATAAAAGGACCTATTTGTAAAAGTTATAAAATATGTGTAGGAAATGTGATTTAGTGAAAAATGTGAGCTGCTATAAGAGGGAATATGAATCAGCTAGGCTTAGGATTTGAGAAAAATAAATGCTTTTCATCTTAGGAGCCTAGGGGCAAAATTGTAAATATGTGAAACTTTAGGGGTAAAAATATAATTTTACCGTAGTGTGATTTTTGGACTAAATTGAATAATTTGAGTACTAACTGAGTTAAATGTGTTATCATAGATCAAGAAAAACGAAGTTCAAACTTAGAACGGGGGAAAAATGAGTATTGGACGATTTGGCCCTTTTCGCTATTTTAGGTCGAGGTAAGTTCATATGTTAAAAAATGTTATTGATTTATGTTAATTATGCAATATTATTATATATTTGATTAAATTGTGAAAATTAAAGTAAACGTTTGAATTGAGTAAAAACGCAGGATCGATCACGATCGTTGCGTAGTGAAATATGAATTGACGGTAAAAGACCATGGTTAGACCATGGCAATATGCTAAGTGAAATAAGTGATTCGCATGTAAGACCATATCTAGGATATGACATTGTGCTAAGTGAAATCAAACCATCGCATTTAAGTGAAATAAGTCCATGGCAATGTACTAAGTGAAATAAGTCCATGGCATTGTGCTAAGTGAGAAATTTCCCGGTTGAACCTTAGGAATAAAATAGCTTTGGACACAAGTGTGGTACTATGTGAAGGCCACTTTTTGAATATAATAGCTTTGGACACAAGTGTGGTACTAGGTGAAGGCCACTTTGTGAATAAAATAGCTTTGGCTACAAGGGTGGTGCTATGTGAAGGCCACCGTGTATCTGTTATTATTCTGATGTGTTCAACGAGAAATGACTAAGTGTAAACGAATATGACTATGTGAAGATTAAATGTGAAAGAATTATGAACCAATAATATTATTTGATATTGAATTGAAATAATATGTTTTCGTTGAGGTTTAAGTGTATCAACTGACGTAGCCAAGATAAAAAACAATGAAAGTATGACTGATTTAAGCGATACATGTACGTACAAAATCTATGTTAATGTTGTATGAAAGTTAATACAAAGAAAACGTGAGAGAGTAAAATTAGCAATAAAACAGTTTTGGACAGCAGTAGTTGTGTGACTTTGAAAAATAATAAAAAATGGTGAAAATCGAATTAGAGGTTGAATAAGATATGAAATTAAAAATTATTGAGCATATTTTTATATAAAGGAACGGTGTAAGCAAAAGAATTTCATATTATGAGATATTTGAATTTTTGTTAGACAGAGTGAGAATGATTTTAGAATTCCCTATTCTGATTTTGGGGAATCATTAAAAATTGTAAAAAAATAATTATGGGTTATAATTTATATGCTTAAAATCCTTAATGAGTATATTTTCAAAATAAACAAACAGGAACATCATCTGAATTCCGTATGAAGAGATAATTAATTTTTAGCGAAGAGGGGTTGGAACTGTTGGACAGTAAAATAGGGGAGACTTTAAAGAATAAACTGTACTTATTGGCTAGACGAAAAATTTTGAAAATTTTATAGTAAGAAGATATGTGAGTCTAGTTTCAGGAAAAATTAGTGGATCTTAATTTGGAGTTTCGTAGCTCAAGATATAAATAATTTAGTGACTGTTACTCGAGTAGATAGCTTGAGATGAACAAGAGTAAATAGTGGAACTATGTGCAATTTTGATTGTATTATCTTGAGAACATATTGTGAGAATTAGTAAAAGCATGTTAGTAAATTTCTAATTATTTACATTCCAACTTACTAAGCTATATAGCTAACTCAGTTTATTTTCTGTGTTTATAATGTCCTTAGGTTAGCTCGGGTTGGAAGTCGCCAGAGAACCTATCACACTATCAAACTAACAAATTGGGTATTGATAATTCTTATACTTAAAGTCATGGCATGTATAGGGGACTTGGTTATTTTTGTATGTGTCATAATTGTTTTGGCCTAAAATGTTGGCCTATGCTATTTGAAAGTTCATTGTTATGTAGGGCCATTTGATGTTGGTATATTAGCTATATTATAAATCCATGATGATGCATTTCAAGGATGTGTATGCGTACATATATGGATGAATGAGTGGTGATATCTATGTGTGACGTAAATTTGTTTGCAATGACAAGTCAGATTAGTGCATGGGCTAGAGACATGGCCATGTGAGCCACACGGTCGTGTCTTAATATCACACGGGAGTGTGCCCCTATTTTTCATGAAATTTTTTAAAGTTTTCTAAAGTTCTCGGTTTTGTCCCGAACTGTTTCCGAAGCATGATTTGGGCTTCGTAGGCCCATATTAGGGACTTTAAGATAAAATGTAAAAAGTTTTAAATTTGAACGCAAATTCATGACCCGGTTTTATACGATTGCATGTATTTATGTCTGGTAATGCCTCATACCCTGTTCTGGTGTCGAACATGGGTAAGGGGTGTTACAAACCAATTTACATATTGATGCTTTGCCTGTGCAGCAAAACAAGAATGAATCACCAATGTAAAAGTGATGCTAAAGACAAAGTCAACTAGACACTTAAATAGGCAATAGATGAATCAAAATTTGTCTTTGATAAATCTAATCTAAGAAGTATTCACCTTATATAATAAGGAAATACATCAATCTACAAGATAAGTAAATCTTTAAAAATCCCAAGACTAGTAAAACTTATGAAAGCATGAATGAATAAATGATAATGTCTCTTTTAATGGCTTTATTATATTAATATATAATTCTAAGACACCCAAGCTTTTTTCATCTATTTTCTAAAGGTAGAAGAGATATTTTTTATCAAAACAAAGGTTCAAATACTATATAAGTTGCAATAAGAACCATAATACCACCACCAGTGAACTCAATAATGACACCAAACAGAATAGCCATGTAACTAACAAGAAAGAACCAGCTCAACAAATCAAAATGCAAACACAAAGGGAGAAGCACAAAATTCACAACACCCAAAAACATTAATTCCTTTTTCAAAATTAAAATAATAACAATAACAAAGCAATGTTCATGTCCAAAATACCTTAAGAGAAGACTAATCGCAAACCTGTTTCTGCACTTTCAATAAAGTAATCCTTGCCATTTCATCATCTAATTATCACAAATAGAATTAGCAAAAATTAAAATAAAAAGGTTAAATTACATCAATAGTCACTCAACTTTGATGCAGCTAACAAAACAATCACTTTGATTTCAATTCAATCACTTAAATTGAAATATAACAAACCAGTCCTTTTATCAATTTTTCGTTATAAATGTAATAGAAAAGTGACATGGCATCCTACTATGTAAACGACTCCAATTTAAAACCCTAGCTGGGATAGGTAGTAAGAGAATAAGAAGATGAAGACGAAAAAGAAAAAGAATAGGAGAAAGAGGAGAAAGAGGAGAAGAAGAAGAGAAAAAATTTAGAGTGGTTCAGTAGCAACATGAGGTTGTGGATCGCGGCGACGGTGGTGGGTCAAGCTTCACAAAGAATAGTTCCCGTGATGAGAACAGTCAAGAGCTTTTCTTTTCCATATCCGACCAAATGCACAATCTCATCTCATCTCAAGTCATCTCCATTTCTTCTGTTAACTAGCCACGTTGATAGCTCAAATAGTAGAGTATTCTTTTTAGATGCTTTGGACATAAAATCTATCACGGTCGCCGCATTTGAGAGGTTGGGTTTGTAATAACCCGATAGTCACGGGTACCGGAAAGTGTACTTTCGGGTCT
Source organism: Gossypium arboreum (assembly GCF_025698485.1). NCBI lineage: Eukaryota > Viridiplantae > Streptophyta > Magnoliopsida > Malvales > Malvaceae > Gossypium > Gossypium arboreum. The sequence goes on from NC_069081.1 coordinate 27,761,430, forward strand.
CCGTTTTCGTAAAATGGATTCATAAATATTTATTAAAAATATTTACGAAGTTAGTTGTGTGGTTAATTAGATTTTGATTAGGTGAATTTGTTTAAATTAAGAGTAATTAGGTGCAAGGACTAGATTGCATATAGGAAGAAAGTTGAATTATAGATTAGAGAAAAGTGAAGGGACTAAATAAGTAATTAAGCCATAAATTGAAAAGTGTATGGTGATTGTGTGTACATGTGTAAAATTTATATTCATATATTTATAATAATTACCTATTTATTATTTAAGTAAATATATTATATCATTATATTATTATAATAATTAAATGAATAAACAAAATAAATGAAAGTAAAAGAATATAAAAAGAGAAAGGAAAGGAACGAAACAGAGAAGAAAAAGAGAAAGAAAAGAAGGAGAAATTAGGGTTTTAACGTTCAAAGCTCCATTGTTAAGTCAAATTAGTCCATTTTCTTATAATGTTTTAGAATTCTAGAACTAAATACTACCCAACCCATGTCAAAATTTTAGAAATTATTGAGTTTTTTAATATTTTCCATGTTGAATAATTAGAGTATTAGTGTGACAACCCATTTTGGACCCTAATCGGAATGGTGGTGTAACACCCCGTACCCGAGACCGTTGCCGGAGTCGGACACGAGGGGTTCACAGACTAAATTCACTGATTGAGCATTTACCGATTAACTTTCACAATCCATTTTAACATTCCCAGACAAGCTGGCTAACTGCGTCACTGTCACCTTAAAAATAATATCTCGAGTTCCAGAACTTGAAAACCAGTTCTGTAAATTTTTTCTGAAACTAGACTCATAATTCCATCTACAATTTTTTTTCTAGAATTTTTGGTCAAGCCAATTAGTACAGTTTATTAGGTAAAGTCACCCCTGTTGCAGGGTTTGACTATGCTGACCTTTGCACATTATGACTTGGATATCTTCCTGTACAGGGATCCAACACTTATGCCGTTCATTTCTAAAGAAACTAGACTCACAAGGGAATCTGTACATATAGAGAATAAATTCTAATTCTCTCTGGTTAATTTATAGTGAATTTTCAAAGTCGGAAAAGGGGATCCAGAAACCGTTCTGGCCCTGTTTCGCGAGAACTTGAATATCTCTAAAAATCCGATTCATATGGCCGTTTCGTTTCTTCTATATGAAAGTAGGTTCATCAAGGTTCAATTACATAATTTATTCACTATTTTATTTCCATTTATACTATTATGAGTGAATTTTCACATCCACATCACTGCTGCTGCCAGCATCTATTTTAAGGGTAAACTTTACCTATCCCATGATCCTCCATGGATCAACTAAGGTTTATCATACATATACCAAAAGTAATCATGCATAACCATTCCCATGGCTAACCGTTACCAACATTTCCATGCCTCTCGACGGGCAACTTACAAAATGATTATAATGCTATGATCAAAGTATACTTAAGCCATTTTCGCATGGCTATCCAAATTTACACAAAACCGAAAGGTACATGACCTACAACAAAAGGGTAGTCCTATACATTAACCAAAATATCCTCTCACTACTAGCCTATTCTATACATGCCATAAGATATTCCAAAACGTAGCAGTACCAAACAGTGGATGGTGATAGTGTGACTAGTTGCTGACGATCCCCGAGCCTGTAGCTTCGCAATGAGACCTATAAGACAGAGGAAACAGAATAAACGGAGTAAGCATTACAATGCTTAGTAAGTTTTAAGCAGTGTCAACAGATAACAATCAAATTATAACATAGTTGTTCGTAATTTCATTTCACTCTTCCTTTAGGCGTACCATCCCTTTACCGAATATGCACATCTAATCATATACAATAGGCAGATAAACTCTCACATAAAAGTGAGCTCATGTGACATAGATATATCGTATGATTTCACATAACCTCTCACACTAATCCGATGTCACATAATCATAGGAATAGTCCCATAGATTGCTCTCGTATGCATCATATATAAACTTGGAGTACATACTGTTTAACCTTTCGCATTGAATATATTTATAAGCAATTCTTATTACGAAGTCTTACGGACATAATCTCTACACGTAGTCATCGGGTCTTACCGGACATAATCTCCACACGTAGTCATCGGGTCTTACCCGAATATATTTCAAGTTTCATGTACATTTAATCGCATGTTACAACATTCACATTAGCCATTCGGCTTTACCACATATTCATATCACACATATATTTCACATTAGCCATTCGCTTTACCACATATACATATCACACATGTATTTCACATTAGCCATTCGGCTTTACCACATATACATATCACACATGTATTTCACATTAGCCATTCGGCTTTACCACATATACATATCACACATGTATTTCACATTAGCCATTCGGCTTTACCACATATACATAACACACATGTATTTCACATTAGCCATTCGGCTTTACCACATATACATATCACACATTTATTTCACATTAGCCATTCGGCTTTACCACATATACATAACACACATGTATTTCACATTAGCCATTCGGCTTTACCACATATACATATCACACATGTATTTCACATTAGCCATTCGGCTTTACCACATAATTACACTTTCACATTCATCACATCGGCCATTAGGCCTTATCACATATATACACTACGAGTTGTTTTTCCTGAGCAATTGTCACTAAATTATTTATAACCGGAGCTACAAGGCTCCGAATCACTTGCCGTTAATTTTCCCTGAATATAGACTCGTATATCTTTCATCCATAAATTTTTCAGAATTTTAGGTTTGACCAATTAATACCAGATTTTTCTTAAAGTTTCCCCTGTTTCACTGTTTGACTAATCTGACCACTCTTCACTACGAATCAAATTTCTCATTGTACAAAATTAAAAATGTGTTCTATTTGATTTCATTTGAAACTAGACTCACTAAGGAGTCTAAGAATATAAATTTTATCTTATAACCATTTTTGTACAAATTATAATGATTTTCTAAAAACAGAACAGAGGAATACAGTATCATTCTGCACTGTCTCACACAACTTCAAATATCTCATGATCGGAAATTCTTTTGCTTACACAGTTTCTTTTATAAGAAACTAGACTCATTAAGATTTAGTTTCATATTTTATTCAGCCTCTAATTCAAGTCCATCAATTTATGGTGATTTTGTAAATTCATGTTACTGCTGCTGTCCTAAGCAGGTTTATCACAAATTTACTCTTCTGACATATCCTTTTAGCACTTCATAATATCATAACCATTTGGCAACATATCATATCAATAACTTACCTATACTTCATAATAGCCATTAGGCTATATGCATAAAAATTTACAATAAAGTTATGATTCTTTTAATATGTGCTTAACATATCATACTCAATCACAATATAGGTTTTAATACTTAAAACCTACCTCGATCGCTAATGTACGTCAATTCCGACTATTCGATCAATTTCCCCTTTTTCCACGATCAGACTTTGTTTCCTTGAGTTCTTGAGCTAATGAACCAAATTTAAACTTATCACATCACTATTGTGTAAAACCACATTCGATTATATTATAATTAGGTTAGCAAGAAATACACTTATTCCTTATAACATTTAGCTTTAATTTCTACAATAATTAACTAAAGCGAAATAACATGTAAGGGTTCCAAATATGTGACATTTGTCTTATTTACAAGTATCTATGTCAAAGACCCTTATTAATAACTTACAAACCGTTTTATTAGTATCATTATTCACAATCATGTTCGTAATACGCATGTAAACATATAAGCATGTCTCTCATCTTTCCTCGAGTAGCGAATGCCCAAAATCTTTTATAACCACAAACATAATTTTCTTACTTCTCATCATGGCGAATACTAACCATGCCTTAAGCTCTTTCTCTTTCCAATTTTTAGTACTTTATAACTCATCTAACAACCATTTCAAAGCTAAAACTCCAACATCCAAAATTTAACACATAAAATCCTCAATTAGTACATGGTTCTATTAATTGTAAGCTCTATTTCAATATATAAGCATAAATTACAAATTTTGGACATCATTTCATAATTCCAAGCAAGTTGCGAATGCAACCTCACTAAATTTTCATGGATTCAAATCATGGATTCAATATACCATTACCATGAAATCAACAACCAGAAATTTATAGACAATTTAGGAAAAATCACATTACAAATCTAAAGTTCAAGCAAAGACCATGGCCGAAATGCACATATAGCCACACACACACAAAAAAAATTGAACCTTTGGTTGCCTAACTAGCTTAACATCCATCCCAAAAACATCAAATTTCCATCAAATTTTAATCAAGAAACTCACCTCATGAAGAATATCAAAGTGCCGAATGGTTTTAGACTTTTCTCCTTCTCTTCTTCAAGGTTCGGCTACTAAGGAGAAGATGAAACAACATTTGGTTTTTCTTTTGTTTTCTCTCCTAGAACCGGCCAAGAAGAAACAAGAACAAGGACTTTGTTTCTTTCACCCATTTTCTCACTTATTTCTTCATTCAATAATATTATAAAAATTATAAAACCATTTAGTTGCCTTAAAACTAGTAAATAATACATATATATTGTCATAAACATCAACATGGCCGGCCACTATCATGAAAAATGGGGACTTTGACAGGCAAGTCCCCATATTTAATCCATGCAACAATTTGGCCCTTTTAAAAATTAACCAACACATTTTCAATGTTTCTCACATAAGCCCTTTTTGATTAAATTCGCATTCAATTGACAAAATCAAAGCATCAAAATTTCACACACAATTTGTAACATAATATAGACATGAAATTTAACAATCAATTTATTGTGTGACTCGGTTTTAGGGTCTCGAAACCACTTCCCGACTAGAGTCAAATTAGGGATGTCACAACTCTCCCCCTCTTTAGGGATTTTCATCCCTGAAAATCTTACTAGCGACTAGGTTAGGATAACGTCCTCTTATTGCATCATGTCCATATAAACATTAACTCATCGATAGCAATTGTAATTCATTATTGATTTTGCATTGATCTATAAAATCATTTTCTTGATTTCATAAGCAATAATCACTTAATTTAATTCACAAATGCATTTCAAACACATATCAAGCACATACTAACATGTATAATTCACATCATCAACCCACATATTTGTAACCCATATTTTTATCCATGTATAAGCGTAACTTTGGCGAAATTACACATATACTCAAACATCCCAATAAATATCCTTTATAACTCCATCGTATCTCAATATTCAACTTCCACACACTGAACATTTACTTCATTCAGCACATACGAACATACCTCATTGCTGGAATTTTTGCAAGCGTATTAACTGAAATTTTTACAGCAAGATTGCTCATCTCCGGATCACGTACCTTGAGATTTAACCGGATATAGCGACTCGCTCGATTGTCTTGGGACATAGTCCGGTTATAGTGATTCGCACAATTGCCTTGAATTAGCCCGGATTTAGTCACTTAGCACAAAAGCCTTGGGACTTAGCCGGATACCATTCGAATAACCAAGCACATATATCAACAAATCAATACACATTCTTATTACATTCTCATTACCAAAGCTCAAACACAAGACACTTATCATATTTACAATTTAATTTGAATAGCCACACACCAAAGCATGATTTCGATTTGCTTAAAACATGATCTAATCAAATCATAATTTAAGCTCTATTTACTCAAAACTTACTTCACATTACCAACCCTTATGTTCATACACAAAAGATCAACTTAGCCAAGGGCGGTAGCATGTTTATCAACTGGCGACTACTTACTTGTAAGGGCTCAACTAATTCAAGCACATACAGCTCTTACAATGCCATATCCTAGATATGGTCTTACATATTCTCATATATCGAGCCGATGCCATGTCCCAGGCATGGTCTTACACATTATCTCAAATCAATGCCTTCGTCCCAGACGAGGTCTTACATGAATTCCACTTCACACACTTAGTGCCCACTGACCGATCTCGCACTCATAGTGCTCGGTTAAAGGGATTTACACACACACAGTGCCTCTAATCATTCACACACATAGTGCTCTTATTCATTCGTTATTACACATTGAAATGACTTACCCAAGTCTATAAACATCACGTATGTACACTTTTAAACATATCGTCTCATATAAATTTGAATTCGTATAGTAATGAACACTTAAACTTTGCTCAATTTACCGGCACGAAGCCTACTAGGCACGAAGGCCCGAATACACGTCACCAACATGATTGCTCTTGGGACCTAGCCGGATGCATCACTAGCACGAATGCTCTTCGGAACTTAGTCCGGATACATCACTAGCACGAATGCTCCTCAGAACTTAGTCCGGATACATCACTAGCACGAATGCTCTTCGGAACTTAGTCCGGATACATCACTAGCACAATTGCCTTCGGGTCTTAACCCGGGTATAACAACTCACACAAATGCCTTCGGGTCTTAGCCCGGATATATTCACTAGCATAAATGCCTTCGGGACTTAGCCCGGGTATCATTCAAATGCTCATGTACACATATATCAATAATCACGTCACATCCATATTTCATTCTCAATTCTCATGTACATATACACATATAGCAATACACATTAGTATATCATTTACATTACTTGAATACAAACACAACATGCTTATCGACCATTCAACTTCCACTCCATAGCCACATACAAAAATCACATATACCCTTAATTCAATCCGAATCGAAATTCAAATACGAGTACATGATACGTGCACTGATCAACTTAATAGTTTAGGCATATCTAAGTGAAGTTATATCGCTAATTCTCATAGTCGAAGCTTGCTACTGACTTGATCGGGATCAAGATTCATTACAATCTGACAACCACCTTTTACTAGTCAAAAATCATCACACTATCATTTTATCACTTTATGGCATGTATAAATAGACTCACGCGTGCTACGTTAGTCCTAGAATCGACTAAACCGTAGCTCTGATACCAATAAAATTGTAACATCCCGTACCCGAGACCGTTGTCGGAGTCGGACACGAGGGGTTCACAGACTAAATTCACTGATTGAGCATTTACCGATTAACTTTCACAATCCATTTTAACATTCCCAGACAAGCTGGCTAACTGCGTCACTGTCACCTTAAAAATCATATCTCGAGTTCCAGAACTTAAAAACCAGTTCCGTAAATTTTTCCTGAAACTAGACTCATAATTCCATCTACACATTTTTTTCTAGAATTTTTGGTCAAGCCAATTAGTACATTTTATTAGTTAAAGTCACCCCTGTTGCAGGGTTCGACTACACTGACCTTTGCGCATTATGACTTGGATATCTTCCTGTACAGGGATCCAACACTTATGCCGTTCATTTCTAAAGAAACTAGACTCACAAGGGAATCTGTACATATAGAGAATAAATTCTAATTCTCTCTGGTTAATTTATAGTGAATTTTCAAAGTCGGAAAAGGGGATCCAGAAACCGTTCTGGCCCTATTTCGCGAGAACTTGAATATCTCTAAAAATCCGATTCATATGGCCGTTTCGTTTCTTCTATATGAAAGTAGGTTCATCAAGGTTCAATTACATAATTTGTTCACTATTTTATTTCCATTTCTACTATTATGAGTGAATTTTCACATCCACATCACTGCTGCTGCCAGCATCTATTTTAAGGGTAAACTTTACCTATCCCATGATCCTCCATGGATCAACTAAGGTTTATCATACATATACCAAAAGTGATCATGCATAACCATTCCCATGGCTAACCGTTACCAACATTTCCATGCCTCTCGACGGGCAACTTACAAAATGATTATAATGCTATGATCAAAGTATACTTAAGCCATTTTCGCATGGCTATCCAAATTTACACAAAACCGAAAGGTACATGACCTACAACAAAAGGGTAGTCCTATACATTAACCAAAATATCCTCTCACTACTAGCCTATTCTATACATGCCATAAGATATTCCAAAACGTAGCAGTACCAAACAGTGGATGGTGATAGTGTGACTAGTCATTGACGATCCCCGAGCACAGTAGCTTCAGCAATGAGACCTATAAGACGGAGGAAACAGAATAAGCGGAGTAAGCATTACAATGCTTAGTAAGTTTTAAGCAAGTGTCAACAGATAACAATCAAATTATAACATAGTTGTTCATAATTTCATTTCACTCTTCCTTCGGGCATACCATCCCTTTACCGAATATGCACATCTAATCATATACAATAGGTAGATAAACTCTCACATAAAAGTGAGCTCATGTGACATAGATATATCGTATGATTTCACATAACCTCTCACACTAATCCGATGTCACATAATCATAGGAATAGTCCCATAGATTGCTCTCGTATGCATCATATATAAACTTGGAGTACATACTGTTTAACCTTTCGCATTGAATATATTTATAAGCAATTCTTATTACGAAGTCTTACCGGACATAATCTCTACACGTAGTCATCGGGTCTTACCGACATAATCTCCACACGTAGTCATCGGGTCTTACCCGGAATATATTTCCAAGTTTCATGTACATTTAATCGCATGTTACAACATTCACATTAGCCATTCGGCTTTACCACATATTCATATCACACATATATTTCACATTAGCCATTCTGCTTTACCACATATACATATCACACATGTATTTCACATTAGCCATTCGGCTTTACCACATATACATAACACACATGTATTTTACATTAGCCATTCGGCTTTACCACATATAATATCACACATGTATTTCACATTAGCCATTCGGCTTTACCACATATACATATCACACATGTATTTCACATTAGCCATTCGGCTTTACCACATATACATATCACACATGTATTTCACATTAGCCATTCGGCTTTACCACATATACATAACACACATGTATTTCACATTAGCCATTCGGCTTTACCACATATACATATCACACATGTATTTCACATTAGCCATTCGGCTTTACCACATATACATAACACACATGTATTTCACATTAGCCATTCGGCTTTACCACATATACATATCACACATGTATTTCACATTAGCCATTCGGCTTTACCACATAATTACACTTTCACATTCATCACATCGGCCATTAGGCCTTATCACATATATACACTACGAGCTGTTTTTCCTGAGCAATTGTCACTAAATTATTTATAACCGAGCTACAAGGCTCGAATCACTTCCGTCAATTTTCCTGAATATAGACTCGTATATCTTTCATCCATAAAGTTTTTAGAATTTTAGGTTTGGCCAATCAATACCAGATTTTTCTTAAAATTTCCCCTGTTTCACTGTTTGACTAATCTGACCACTCTTCACTACGAATCAAATTTCTCATTGTACAGAATTCAAAATGTGTTCTATTTGATTTCATTTGAAACTAGACTCATTAAGGAGTCTAAGCATATAAATTTTATCTTATAACCATTTTTTTACAAATTATAATGATTTTCTAAAAACAGAACAGAGGATTACAGTATCATTCTGCACTGTCTCACACAACTTCAAATATCTCATTATCGGAAATTCCTTTGCTTACAAAGTTTCTTTTATAAGAAACTAGACTCATTAAGCTTTAATTTCATGTTTTATTCAGCCTCTAATTCAAGTCCATCAATTTATGGTGATTTTGTAAATTCATGTTACTGCTGCTGTCCTAAGCAGGTTTATCACAAATTTACTCTTGACATATCCTTTTAGCACTTCATAATATCATAACCATTTGGCAACATATCATATCAATAACTTACCTATACTTCATAATAGCCATTAGGCTATATGCATAAAACTTACAATAAAGTTATGATTCTTTTAATATGTGCTTAACATATCATACTCAATCACAATATAGGTTTTAATACTTAAAACTTACCTCGATCGCTAAAGTACGTCAATTCGACTATTCGATCAATTTCCCTTTTCCACGATCCGACTTTGTTTCCTTGAGTTCTTGAGCTAATGAACCAAATTTAAACTTATCACATCACTATTGTGTAAAACCACATTCGATTATATTATAATTGGTTAGCAAGAAATACACTTATTCCTTATAACATTTAGCTTTAATTTCTACAATAATTAACTAAAGCCGAAATAACATGTAAGGGTTCCAAATATGTGACATTTGTCTTATTTACAAGTATCTATGTCAAAGACCCTTATTAATAACTTACAAACCGTTTTATTAGTATCATTATTCACAATCATGTTCGGTAATACGCATGTAAACATATAAGCATGTCTCTCATCTTTCCTCGAGTAGCCGAATGCCCAAAATCTTTTATAACCACAAACATAATTTTCTTACTTCTCATCATGGCCGAATACTAACCATGCCTTAAGCTCTTTCTCTTTCCAATTTTTAGTACTTTATAACTCATCTAACAACCATTTCAAAGCTAAAACTCCAACATCCAAAATTTAACACATAAAATCCTCAATTAGTACATGGTTCTATTAATTGTAAGCTCTATTTCAATATATAAGCATAAATTACAAATTTTGGACATCATTTCATAATTCCAAGCAAGTTGCCGAATGCAACCTCACTAAATTTTCATGGATTCAAATCATGGATTCAATATACCATTACCATGAAATCAACAACCAGAAATTTATAGACAATTTAGGAAAAATCACATTACAAATCTCAAGTTCAAGCAAAGACCATGGCGAAATGCACATATAGCCACACACAAAAAAAAATTGAACCTTTGGTTGCCTAACTAGCTTAACATCCATCCCAAAACATCAAATTTCCATCAAATTTTAAACAAGAAACTCACCTCATGAAGAATATCAAAGTGCCGAATGGTTTTAGACTTTTCTCCTTCTCTTCTTCAAGGTTCGGCTACTAAGGAGAAGATGAAACAACATTTGGTTTTTCTTTTGTTTTCTCTCCTAGAACCGCCAAGAAGAAACAAGAACAAGGACTTTGTTTCTTTCACCCATTTTCTCACTTATTTCTTCATTCAATAATATTATAAAATTATAAAACCATTTAGTTGCCTTAAAACTAGTAAATAATACATATATATTGTCATAAACATCAACATGGCGGCCACTATCATGAAAAATGGGGACTTTGACATGCAAGTCTCCATATTTAATCCATGCAACAATTTGGCCCTTTTAAAATTAACCAACACATTTTCAATGTTTCTCACATAAGCCCTTTTGATTAAATTAGCATTCAATTGACAAAATCAAAGCATCAAAATTTCACACACAATTTGTAACATAATATAGACATGAAATTTAACAATCAATTTCTTGTGTGACTCGGTTTTAGGGTCTCGAAACCACTTCCCGACTAGAGTCAAATTAGGGATGTCACAGGTGGTTTTGGAACCACGAAACTGAGTCAAAAAATAATTAATTATTATTATTTGTGTTCATTATATGTGAATTAGCATATGTGAAGATTTAAATGCGAAAATGTGATCATTTGGGTGTTTAATTAATAAGAAAGGATTAAATTAATTTCTATGTTTTATTATGTGAATTTGCATGTGTGAAAAAAATAAGAATAATAAATTAAAAAAATTGATGCTTTAATTTTGTTATTTGGATGTCAAATTATAAAAGGGACTCAATTAATAAACCATAAAATGTGATAGGTAAAAGTTGAAGTGGCCAAATTGTATATGGATAGCATCATAGAGGACTTGCATGTCAAATGGACCACTATGATTATAGTGGAATGTAATGATGATGAAAAATTTGGCATTTTGTGTATTGTATATTAATGAAATAATATTAAATAGTTTTATATTAGAAAACCATGAATTAATAATAAAAAAGGGTGATAAAACAAAGTTTCTCATTTTTTTCTCCCTTTACCTAAAACTAAACAAGAAATGGAAGAAAGAACACCTAAGGCATTCGGCCATCTTGTGTTGGGACTTAAGGTATGATTTCATATGTTTTCTTTGGATTTTGAGAAATTTAAATTGGTTTTGAAGCTCCTAACATGACCCATGTGTATGATTTTGTGTTTGTGATGCATGAAGCATTCGGTCATGAGCTCAATGGGTTACATTGTGTATGTTTTGATAATTTGTAAGGAGAAATTTTTCTAATTGAGTATGAACAAACTAAATTACCATATGTGGCTCAAATGAGCTTGAGTAGTCGGCTAATGAAGTTAGTTGAGTTATAATACTTGCTTAATAATGAAAAGAACATGAGCTTAATGCTCAAATAGCATTCGGCTTTGGACTAAGTTAAATTAGTTAGAAAATGAGTTCCAAGATAGTGAATTATGTGTTAAAAGAGGGATTTAGGTTGTATATACCTGTTTAGATTGAATACAAGAGGCTAGTTAGCTAATTGAGGGATTCAGCCATAGTATTATAGTGAACAATAATTTGAACAAGGGTTTTAATTGTATGATAGGTTTTCGGCTATGGTTGATTGGATAATAAATTGGTGTGGATGTTTTGAATGAGATATGTACAATTATAAGTTAAAAGTTAAGGTTTGTTAAATTTGTCCTTATAATTGCCGAATGAGTTTAATTGCTAAAGAAAATTGTTAAGTGATTAGTTAATGTGCATTCAGTCATTTAGGATGAGTATACATTTGATAATGTTTTGATGCTTTGAAATGGAATTTAATTATTAAATGAGTTCTAAGCTTGTTGAATTTTGAGATGTGATTGGGAGTAAATTTGACATGAGCATATTTTGCTAATGACATATTGATAAATGTTAAGTTATGATACCATGATATTAACTTAATTATCAAGTTGCCGAATGTGCTTATAAGTAAGTGAAGTTATGTTATAATTGAACTAAGTGTGGCTAGTAAAGCTTATTTAGTTTTCTTGCTATGTTTGACCATAAATATGTCTGAGTGATTCTGATTATAGCTTAACGTTTAGTTAAGCATAATTGATGCTTTAAATTATATAGTTGTAGAATCGAATTTGTTTTGGTTGAGTGTTACTTTGTTAAAGGATTTTTATTATTAAGCTTAGAGGCATTCGATCATGAGATGGATTAAGGTGAATAAATGTTTATTTGTTTTTTTGAATTAAGCTCAAGAGAAAAAGGAGCTAAATTCGGACAGGGGGAAAGAAAAAGTAGTTGATTAATCAATCCATAATTGTGCAATGACATTCAAGGTAAGTCCTTAAGTAATTAAATTTGATTTGCTGCGCGCTTAAGATTTTATATAATATGGTAAGTAATTATTTGACCTTTACAAGTTCAATTTGCAATAAGTATATTGAATTTAGGCTATAATGCCGAATATGAAATGGATGATTTATGTATATAATGTGGCCGAATGACTATTAAGTAATGATGTGAAAGTGTGTAATATGTGTATACAATTTTATTGTACTTTTTTGTATAAAGTCGAATGTGAATTGAATGGTATATATGTGATGACCGAATAGCTATTATGAAACAAAGTCAAAGAATGGGATATTTGTATAATAGATGAATTGTGACTATTGTTCCTACTTGATCGAGGTTGTGTGTGAAATAATTTGTGAATATGGCATATAGCCGAATGGTTATTAAAAGTGAAACTGGGATAGTGAAAAGATTATTTGTTCTTTGTGTATGATTATTGAACCGAAAGTTAAAGGGTAGGTGTACATTTTGTGCTTATATTCGAATGAAGCAATTGAATTACTAATGTGATATGTTATGTGAAATGTTTTAACATGTGAATAAATATTCAAGACACTGGAGATGTATCCAGGCTAAAGTCCCATGAGCTTCGTCTTTGAAATGTATTGGGCTAAAGTCCATGAGCTTCGTCTTTGAAATGTATCCGGGCTAAAGTCCCGCAGGCTTCGTGTTGGAAATGTATCTGGGCTAAAGTCCCGCAGACTTTGTGCTGGTAATATAATTTCGGGTTTTATACCTAGCAGGCCAAGTGCCGATGAATTTGATAAAAGTATACAATTACAAGATCCTACACTAAGATGACAAATTGAAAGTGTATTACATATTAAGTTGGCCAGGTATGTATCATGTACTCGTATACGATTTTGATTTGAATTAAATTATAAATGTATAAAGTGATGCATCTGTGAATAAGTGTTATGACTAAGTTATGTGAAATGATTCTATGTTTATATTCAAATATAAACACTTGGTCCTTGTGGAAAGGTTTGTGGAAGTATATGATTTTATTTTTAGGTGATTACGATCATGGAAAATTAAATGTGAATATGATATTGTATTTTATTCGTTTCAATTGAACTAAAGTTGGTAGTGAAGCATATTTAATGCCTATGTTATATGGGTTCGATCTTGAATGACATGATATACATGTTTAAATAATTTGAATGCAAGCAATGTGTGAAAGAGCAAATTTGTAATAAATCTGCTTGGGACAGCAACAGTAGTGTGATTTTGGAAAATCACCATAAATTGTGGAAATTGAATTAGAAGCTGAATAAATTATGTAATTAAAGCTTAATGAGTCTAGTCTCTTATAAAAGAAACTGTGTAAGCAAAATAATTGTAGATAATGAGATATTTGAAGTGGCGTGAGATAGCATCAAAATGACTTCGAAATCCCCTGTTTTGTATTTAGAAAATCATTTTAAATTGTACAATGATGATTATAAGATAAAATTTACATTCTTAGACTCCTTAATGAGTCTAGTTTCAAATGAAATAAATGAGAACATATTTTGAATTCTGTACAATGAGAAATCTGATTTATAGTGAAGAATGGTGAGATTAGTCAAATTATGAAACAGAGGAAAATTTAAGAAAAATCGGGTATTGATTGGTCAAACCAAAAATTCTAAAAATTTTAGGGATATAATATATATGAGTCTATTTTCAAGGAAAATTAACGGCACATGATTTGGAGTTTTGTAGCTCCAGTTATAAATAATTTAGTGACTGCTGCTCAGAAAGACAGCTTGTAGTGATTATGTGATTATGTTGTGAACATTGAATAAACTTGGTTAGATGTATGTAGTCCATGTGAAAATGAGACGTGATAAATAACAGATAATTATATGCTATATGTGCTTGACATGTGACCTTGTGGTTCCATGAATCAAACATGGAAAAATATGACATGTTTTGGTTGGTATGTAATGGATATGTGCAAGTTTTGTTCATACGAATGAATTGACGGTTATCACACGAATTTAAAATCATAGTCATAAGTTATTTGTAAATATAAATAAGTGAAGCTACTTAATAAGGTTATATGAACTTAAGAGTACTATGAATGTATATGTAATTGAGATTAATTTTTTTCAATTCGGATTAGTGATATGGAATTTCCATAATCATTGAAATGATTTATTTGCTTAAGGCTTACTAAGCTTTCAAAGCTTACTCTGTGCATTTTTCCTATGTCTATAAGGCTTCAGAGAAATTGCTTGGGTTGGAAGTCGAGGAGATTTCATCACACTATCGAGTTATCATGTGAGTAGATAAAGTTTGTATATCATTAAGGTTTAAGGCATGTATAGAATAGACTAATAGTGGAAGGATATTTTGGTTAACGTATTTAAGCCATGCGAATATGGCATCTTTTGGATGTTTAACTTTATAAGTTTGAAATTCGATCTCTGGTTGTGTCTAGCATTTATTTAAATAAATAATCTTTATTTCAAGAGAATGTTCAAAATTTTACTGTTAAGATCTATTTTCTAATTTTCGGTAATACCTTTTCCTATTCCGGCGACAGTTATGGGATAGGGGTGTTACAATTAGAGACTAAATTGATTGATTTTTAAGATAGAATTGAAAAAGGATTGAATTGTGCAATAAATTGTAAATTTTGAGTATGAGGGAATAAATCGTAAAAATTTCAAAATTTAGGGATTTGAGTGAAATTAGAGTGTTGAGTTTAGTTTAAAGTGGAAATTTAATGAAAATATAGAATTAATTGTGAAGAAATAAAGTTAGTCTAGGTTTAGGGACTAAATTGGAATTTAGGAAAATGTTGAATAAAAATTGAAATAATTAATGTGAAATTGAATTGTATTGTATTAATGAATTTTAATTGTTTTAATTTCATAGCAAACGTTGTGCCGTAAACCTCAACTAAGAAAGGAAAATATAAAGTCGACTAGGAGTAGCTCGGAAGTTCTAGTTTGTATTTCTATAATCCGAATTTAATTATTAATGGTCGTATTTTGATTTAAATGTTTATGGTAAGTAATTAAGGTGAGTGTTACCATTTTGATATTGAATTGAATTGATATGAATATGTGATTAATGTAGAAACTTAATATTGAATATTTGTTGCACTTGAAAAGTGAGTTGAAACCTTATTAACTGTATCGGGCTGACTTGGATATAAATGGCATGCCATTGGATTGGAAGAGTTCAGGGATTACTTCGACTTCAAGTCGATGAGACACTGGGTGTCAATCTATTACTTTGGATTAATTCGATAAGGTACCGGGTACCAAATTTACTTTAGTTTAACAGATAAGACAATGGGTGCCAACTTATTACTTTGAATTATCAGATGAGGTAGTAGGTGCCAAACTAGTGTGTTTTGGTTGGATCTGTGTATCCGCCTGAGTCCGAGTCGTGTTAATAGGGGCAATTAAATGAAATGATATTATAATTGGAATTGAAAAGTATTAAAAGTGAAATGGAAATGAGACAAATGAATTGTGCACTTTATTGTGAAATGCTATTTAAGATAGCAATTGATGAGAAATTGAAAATGTTAAGATTGATTTGTTATGAATTAATTAAATTGAATGACTATTGTTATTATAAGATTAAATGTGCATATTACTTTATATTAATTTTTAATATTCGAATTATAGAAATACCACTGAGTTTATACTCAGCATAGGTTTGATTTCCGTGCGCAGGTTAGGTACTTAAGTTGATCGCCGATTCAGCATCCATCAACCATCCCGATCTCAAACGTGTGATGTATATTTCTTTTTGTGTTGGCATGTACCTAGGTTGTCTAAAGCTTATGATTTTGTGGAGTGACTGTAATTAATATTATAAGTTGATATTGGTTTATTATATATATGAATATATGTGTTATTGAGGCTATAATATGGCATGTTTAGGTTGATGCATGAATAAACATAATATAGGAAAAATTTAAGTTGATATTAGCATGGTTTTAAATTGGTTTTGATAAATGTTATTTGAAATATTTAGATAATGTTTTTGAAGTATCTATAAGGGTTTATTGGTTATGAAACTAGGTTGATTGTTTTGGCATGTTTAAAAGGTAATTGATCATGTTTTGGATGGGTTGAACGAATAGTTTTTGAGTTGCTTAGTGTTTAAGCTTGCAGGGTGTAACAGCCCGGTTTTAGCTAAATCAGAACAGTGGTTTTGAAACAAAAAATCTAAGGTCGTAAAATTATTTTAATATTATTTTTAGTATTTATAGCATGTGATTATTGTGTGAATATTTCGTGAGCTAATTTATCGTTTAATAGCTCAATTTGAGAAAAATGACTAAATCGCGTAAAAAAAAGTGGCAATCTATATGTTAAATGTGATCAATTGCCATGGCTCATTAAATGAGAGGTCCTTATGTTGTAATTATACAATTGATAATGGGAATGGACATAAATGGGCATTAAATGGATTATATTAAATGTTTTATAAAAAGGTTAATTTAGTAATTTGGTTAATAAGGTTATAATAAATAAAACTAAGTTAAAATAAGCTTAAATTATTATCATCTTCACCGAAATTAGAAGAAAAATAAACCATGGGAGAGCTTTTAGGGTCCGACAAATATTTGGCTTGATTAAGGTATGATTCTAGCTCGGTTTTTGATAATTTTTATGTTTTTGTGATCGTTGCTTCGTGTTCTAGCTAGCTCAAGCCTCAATTTTTGAATGTGTTGATGATTTTGAAAGTTTCCATTGATGAATTCATGTGTTTTGGGAGGTTTGATGATGAAATATGAAAGCTTGGTGTTTGATATAAATGCTTTGTAAAGTTATTTTGAGTAAAAATGTATATTAGGGATTAAATTGAGAAAAGTAAAAATTGAGGGGTTAAATTGTGAAATAAATGAAAATTTTGGGCTGCTAGGGACCTATAGAGAATTTGGCTAAGCATGGGTCTTATTGAATTTTGTGAATTTGGTGTATTTTTGAAATAGGGACTAAATTGTAAGAAATGTGAAAGTTTAGGGCCAAAGTGTAAAGTGGCTTAAATATGTGTTTGTGGATGAAATTGATTGAGTTGGTGATTAAATGGATTGATTTTGAATACATTTAGATCAAGAAATGAGGAATTCGGATCTAGATCGGGGAAAAACTAAAGTTATTGACTAAACGATTCGATTCATCGTTTTAGTATCCAAGGTCAGTTCGTACGTGATAAATGAAGTTACAATTATGTTTTTAATACTTTAATAATGCATAAATTGTATATATGTGACTACGACTGCATACGACGATAAATCAACTATGTTTGGCACTTAGTGTGCGTTTCAAAATTGCTTCAGCTATAAATAGCACTTAGCGCGAAAATTGTAATAGCTTCGGCTATATGAGGCACTAAGTGTGCAATATTGAGATAGATACGGTTTAATGTAATGACACTAAGTGTGCGAGATCGTTATAGCTTCAGATAATCACTGATGTACTAAGTGTACGAATTCTTAGAGCATTGAATGACTTCTGAACAAATTAATGTATTGAACAAAGAGGTGAGAATGAAATAAATAAATACGAGAAAGTTTAGGTATGTACGATACCTATGTGGTAGTTGATACTATGTGTATGAAGCTTGATGAATTTGCATATACATTTTAAATGGTGGTGGATTAGAATTGAATATGATATAAGAACTAATAAGTGTTTATTAAATGATGTTTTGTATTATATGAACTATTGAGTATAATTGGTACGGACTTACTAAGCTATGAAGCTTACTGTGTGATATTTGTCTTTGTTTTATAGAGTATCAAAGATAGCTCGGACATTAGGGATCATCGAAAACTATCATCACACTATCAAATCAACTCGTTGATACTTTTTAAGCTTTGTATATATGGTATATGGCATGTATAGGCTAGTGAGTTGATAATATGTCTTGAGAATGATATAGCCATGAGATTTGGCTTGCTTTTGTTGAAAATTTTGGCATGTATTTGGCCATTTAATTTGGCTTAAATTATGTATTTGGTATGGTTATATGTTGGCTATTTTGGATAGTTGTAAGTTGTTGTATTGATACTTAAAGTATGAAATTTTGAGGTTTGATTTTGAGATGATAGTATGGTGTGGTTTGTGATATGAAATAGATGTGAATTTGGTATGTTTTGTATGTGGAATTAAGTAGTTGAATTGGTTGATGATAGATGGCATGACATGAGTATGAATTGGCGTGTTTTTTGATTGCTTAAAGATGTATTGAAATGGTGCTATTTTGGTTTCTTTATGTACTTGAGAGTAGGGTGGCAAAATGGCTTTACAAATAGCCTATATTTTACTACACGGGCAGAGACACGGGCATGTGTCTCAGCCGTGTCCGACACATGGCCATGTTACATGGCCGTGTGTCCCCTGGGATAGCCCTACAAATTTAAGTCAGTCTCAAGCACGGCCTAGACACACGGGCATGTGGTTGGCTGTGTGACCCAAGTCAATAACCTAATCAGTTTTCCCACAGCCAAGGCACATGTGCGTGTCTCCGGTCGTGTGGTGCAAGTCAGTATGTATTCTCTGTTTCCACACAGCCTAGGAAACAAGCGTGTCCAGTAGTCGTGTGAGGCACATGGCCTGCTTACATGGGCGTGTGACCTATGAATGTAAAAATTTTCTAAGTGTTTTAAAAATTTTTTATATGTGATCGGTTGAGTCCCGAACCACTCTTAATCATCTTTTAAGGTTTCGTAGAACCTTATAAGGGACAATGTGAATGTTTGCGAATGATTTTTGATAATGAATGTATAAATCTTTGTGAATGGGATGTGTTATTCGGTAATACCTCATAACCCTATTCTACCATCGGATATGGGTTAGGAGTGTTACATTTATTGGTATCAGAGCTATAATTTAGTCGATTCTAGACTAACGTAGCATGTGTGAGAGTCTAGCTATACATGCCATATATAAACTGTGATAGTGTGATGACTCTTGACATTTGAAAATGTGTTTTATATTGCAAATGGATCCCAATCAAGCGATAGCTGACGAGGTTGAAAGTAATGCGCCTACTCCCGCACAAGGGACAGAGCTGTCTGATTTTAGACCCGTTACGGGCAATCAGGGAGGAGAGGCTAAAGTAGCTTTCTTCAAAATGATGAATAAGTGGTTCACTCAATATATTCGTACGAACCCGGCTGCTCAACAACCTCCACCCCCTCCAAATCCCCAACATGTACCAGTAGCTCCTTAAGGAGTCGAGCTTTTAAGATTGGGCAAGCCTCCCGTTGATAAGATTTGTGAACACGGAGCTGAAGAACTCAGAGCAAATGTTGATGATGACCCTGAGAGAGTTGAGTTCTGGCTCGAGAACACGACCAGAGTATTCGATGAATTGTCTTGTACTCCAAATGAATGTATCAAATGTGTACTACCTTTACTTAGAGACAATGCATACATTGGTGGAAAACATTGACATCAGCGGTTCCTAGAGAATGAGTTACTTGGAAATTCTTTCAATTCGAGTTCCAAAAGAAGTATATAAGTCAACGATTTCTGGACCAAAAGCATAAAGAGTTTTTAGAATTGAAATAAGGTCGCATGACTGTAACCGAGTACGAGAGGGAATTTGTACTATTGAGCAAGTATGCTCAGGAGTATGTTTCAACTGAATAAATAATGTGCAAGCGGTTTGTTGATGGGCTAAATGAAGATATTAAAATTTTGGTCGGGATATTAGATTTGAAAGAATTCATTGTGCTAGTTGAACGGGCCTGCAAAGTTGTAGATTTTAGCTGAGAAAAGAGAAAGGTTGATTCAGAGGCAAGAGATTCGAGGAAGAGATAGATAAGTAAATCTTATCATTCTTCAAAGAAATCTAGAGACTATTTTAACCGATCGACAACTTCAGTGGGGTATTAGAATAGATATCATGGAAAGCAATACACCAACCCTAAAGCTTAAGCCACATCAGTATCAAGTGTTGGTAACGTAAAAGATGTTAAACCCAAGTGTCAACAATGTGGAAGACGGCATTTTAGAGATTGCTGGGTGAAAAATAATAATAGAACTTGTTATAGTTGTGGTTCACGAGATCATTTTATTAGAGATTGTGCTGAGTTAAATGAAAAAGATAATTCTCAGAATGTAAAATCGAGCAACACAACTACTTGAGGGAGGCCGCCAAGAAATACGAGAAATGCAAGTGGTAATCGTGATAAAACGAGAGATTCTATAGCGAGATCTGAGGCTAGGGCACCTGCTAGAGCCTACACTATTTGTGCTCACGACGAAGCGTCATCTCCAGATGTTATCACCGATACTTTTACTCTCTATGATACTAAAGTTATTGCATTGATAGATTCAGGATCAACTCATTCGTATATATGTGTGAATTTAGTATCTAGTAAGACTTTGCCTGTAGAGTCTACTGAATTTGTAATTAAAGTATCGAACCCCTTAGGCAAGTGTGTGTTGGTTGATAAAGTGTGCAAGAACTGTCCATTGATGATTCGGGATATTTTTTCTGGCTGATTTGACCACTTGATGAATTTGATATAATTATGCGTATGGATTGGCTAACGTTGCATGATGCTATTGTGAATTGCAAATGAAAGACGATTGATTTGAGATGTCAGAATAATGAGATTATCCGAATTGAGTCAGATGATTTGAATGGGTTACCAGCAGTGATTTCATCGATGTTAGCTCAAAAATATGTGAGAAAGGGTTGCGAAGCTTATTTTGTTTATGTGCTTGATACAAAAGTGACTAAAAAGAAGATTGAATCAGTACCTGTTGTGCGTGAGTATCCAGATGTGTTTCCTGAAAAGTTAGCGAGTTTACCACCAATCCGAGAGGTTGAGTTTGGCATTAAGTTAATGCTGGGAACAACACTGATATCAATAGCTCCATATAGAATGGCTCCTATAGCATTCAAAGAATTAAAAGCTCAGTTGCAAGGGTTTAATCGACAGAGGGTTTACAAGACACAGTTTCTCACCTTGGGGTGCTCCTATGTTGTTTGTGAAAAAAGAAAGATGGCACAGTGAGAATGTGTATACACTACAAATAGTTGAATAAAGTGACAATCAATAACAAATACCCTCTACCACGGATTGATGATTTGTTTGATCAATTGAAAGGGGCTACAATGTTTTCAAAGATAGATTTGAGATCGGGTTATTACCAATTGTGAGTTAGAGACTCTGATGTACCAAAGACAGCTTTTAAAAAGAGGTATGGTCATTACGAATTTTTAATTATGCCTTTCGGATTAACAAATGCACCTACTGTATTTATGGACTTAATGAATCGAATTTTTAGACCATACCTAGATCGATTTGTCGTTGTATTCATTGATGACATTTTGATTTACTCACATGATGAAACTGAACATGCCGAGCATCTGAGAATTGTATTACAGACTCTGTGTGATAAGAAGTTATAATGCAAAGTTAAGTAAATGCGAATTCTGGTTGTGCGAGGTTGGTTTTCTAGGGCATATTGTGTCAACATCGGTGTAATGACCCAATTTTGGGCCCAGTCAAAATAGTGGTTTTGGGACCACTAATTCAAGGTTAGAGAAATTATTTTTAATATTATTTTATATGTTGTGACATGATTATACGAGAGTATGAAAATTTTGGTGAATTAGTTTTAGCGATTTCATGCTTAATTGTGAAAAAGGACTAAATCGAATAAAGTGCAAAAGTCCTATTTTGATAGCTAAGGGTGTCGAATAGCTAGAGAACCAAAATTGGGGGTCTTTAAAGGGCAAATAAACCCCTTAGAAGCTGATGGCCGGCCATAGTGGATAAGAAATTCAAATGGTCAAATGGGTAGGTGAATTAATGTATAATAAAATATTACCCTAGTGTCTAGCCATCATCTTTTTCATTTCTTCCTTCTCTTCCACCGAATGTTTTAGCAAAAAATGGGGTTTTTGGGAGCTTGAAATTTCAGCAACTTGTAACCCTAAGAAGTAAGTGATTTGATGGTTTTTCTTGATGATTTTTGTACATTTAGAACCCTTGTAGCATGAGCTTTCAAATAATGAGACTATTTTGCAAATGGTTGAAAGTCTAGGGTTTTACCATGACAATGTTCATGTTGCTTTCTAAAATTTTATGGAAGAAAATGCATCATAGTTGTGAAATAAACAACTTTTGTGAAGTAGTTTTCATGGAAACCCTAACTAAGGACCATTTTTCATAAGTTGTAAAAATAGTTGATAAATGTTTGAACTAATGAGAATTGTGGGCTACTTCAAGTATAACAAGTATTCAGCTAGGCTTGGTTAATGAGAAAATGTGATAAAATTCGATTTTCGAGTCTAGGGGTAAAATGGTTATTTTGTGAAAGTCTAAGGGTAAAATGGTTATTTTGCCTAATTATGAATTTAATACCTAGATCAATAAAATGATTAAATTTTTGAATTTTTATCGTTATAGATCAAGAATCATAAAATCTAGGACTAGACCGGGGCAAAGCAAAACAAGTGGACTAAGCCAAACTAGTCGTCTACATTTTTGTAATCCGAGGTAAGTTGTATGTAGATAGCCTTATATTGTCCATACGGGTAGACACACGAGCGTGTGTTTAGGCTGTGTGTGGCACATAGTCAGCCCCATGGGCGTATTGCTTGGTCTTGTGTCCCCTGCACGTAAAATATGCAAGTCAGTATGCATGGTAGTAAACACATGGGTAGAGACACGGCCGTGTGTCTCAGCCGTGTGGAGGACACGGCCGCTGGCCACGGGCGTGTGCCTTGGCCATGTACCCCTTATTGGATGTTCATGTCAGAAACAGAAAGTCAAGGTTTTTAGACACGGGCTAGGACACGGGCCATAGACACAGGCGTATGTCAGTGTAACAGCCCGATTTAGACCCTAATCGAAACGGTGGTTTCGGGACCACGAATCCGAGTTAGAAAAATATTTAAAAATTATTTTCTGTGTTTATTAGGTGTGAATTTGTATTTGTGAAATTTTCATGCTTTAATTTTGTCATTTGAGTGCCCGATTAAATAAAAGGACTTAATTGCGTAAAATGAAAATTTGATGGTTAATTGTAAAAGGGCCAAATTATGGTTGTCTTTTTAAATGGAGGTATTTATGTTGCAATTTTCCCATGATAACATGCAAGGGACAGTAATGACCATGATTTAAAATGGTTTTATATTTCATTAAAAAGGTTAAAAATGTAAAATGATTAATAAGTTATAATATCATAAAACATAAAATAAAAATTAAGTGTTCATACTTTGTTCTTGGTGACCGAAACTAAAGAAAAGAAAAATAAAAAAAGCTTTTAAGGTTTTGGCAATATTGAAGCTTGATTCAAGGTGAGTTTTAGCTCGGTTTTTGATAATTTTTACGTTTTTTAGATGTTGTAGTGTAATGTACAAAGTCGATGCTTGAATTTTTTATTTTGGTGAATATTTTGAGTTATGCCATTGATGAATATTTGAGCTTTGAGAAGTTAGTTGGTGAAATATGAAAGATATGTTTTGGATTAACATGTTTTGTATTGGAATTTTAGATGATTTTGAGTAATTAGGACTAAATTGCAAAAATAATAAATTGAGGGGCTAAAATGTGAAATAAATGAAATGAATGGACTTGTATGAACACAAGGAAGATTCAACCTAAGCATGATATATTGAAATTTTGCATATTTTGTGTTTTGTGTAATAGGGACTAAATTGTAAAAAGTGTAAAATGTTAGGGGTAAAATGGTAATTTGCCAATTTATGTGTTTTTGGACTAAAATGAATGAAAATATGTTTGAATGAGTTTAATTTGAATATGTTTAGATCAAGAACCAAATAAATCGGATTTGGATAGAGGAAAAACTAAAGTTGTCGACTAGTCATCCCGTTCTGATTTTCATCGTCCGAGGTAAGTTTATAAGCAAATAAATGCTGTTAATTTTGGATATATATAAGTTTTAAATGCTGAATCAAATTTTATGATTATATATACATAATGACCGAATGCATACATGCTTGAGAATTAAGGATTACGATTTGATTCGACTGAGTTAAGACATCCGAAAGCCCCATACGAACCTTAAGAATAGCTAGGATACATATGTCATGACATAGGATCCAATATGTGTTTTCGTGTAAGACCATGTCTGGGACATTGGCATCGATATGTGGTTACGTGTAAGACCATGTCTGGGACATCGAAGTCATATTTGATTCGTGTAAGACCTTGTCTAGGACAGTGGCATGATATGAGATAGCATGTAAGACCACGTCTAGGACGTTGGCATTGTATGATATATGTGATTATCTGAGTATCCTATTCAATTCCCAATGGTTCGACAGGAAATATCAAGTTAAGATCGAATGTGAAATTGAGCTAAAATGTCAGATATGTGCTAAATTAGTTGATTTGAAAGATAAAGTAAGTATATATATTTGAGATGAACAAATATATATGCATTATGAAAGTAAGAATTATATATGTTTATAAACTTATGTGTATTCGGCCAAGTTAATATAATTAAACATCGTTCATGTGATGGTATATGAGTTTCAAGCATGAAAAATGTGTATTTGATTAAAGATTATTTGATTTGGTTTAGTTGATTTAATAAAAATAATCATTTGATTATTACTTGCTTATGACTTACTAAGCTATGATAGCTTACGAGCTCGGGGATCATCAGCAAAGTCTATCACACTATCGACTGTCTTCAGAATTTTATAAGCTGAATTTTCGAACCTATGGCATGTATAGGCTAGATTATATGTTGAAATGTTGGATTTTTGTTTATGTAATCATGAGCCATTCGAAAATGGCTTATTAGTTTGTTAAGTTTGGATTTAATGCTTCGTTATGATGATGGTCACATTTGATTTTGGTGTTCTGCTATTGCATATATGTGTATATATATATGTAACTATTGGTTGATAGGCTTTGATAAGGTTATTTTATGTGACATAATATTAATACTTATATGTGTATTTGGTTATGGCATAAGCCTGATATTAAAGTATATTTCATGGCATATATATATGTCTGGTGTTTGGCTATATGGTTTGGTTTGATTATTAGATTAGTTGATGAATTATTAATTTGATAGAGGATAAATATATTATGGTAAGTATATTCCATGACATGTTTGAATGGTGTTTTGATTATTTGAATTAATCGAATATCGGTATGTATGACTTATAAATTAATTTTGTTGATAAATTTATTATATGACATATATGTGATAGTGTTTAATCATAAAATTGGCATTGTGAAATGCTCAATGTGATGTATATATATTAAATGATATTTTGGCTTATTAAAAGTATATAAAATTTGTATGAATTTTTGTGGTTAACTTTACTACTTGAATTGATAAGAAGAAAGTTGGTTTTGTGTTAGATTTTGGTTTATGGTATAGTATTTGTAACTATCATATTTGGATTTGGAATTTGTACATTTAAATTAGGGTGAATTGATTTGATTTCATGAATATATTATATCAATGTTGTATTGGTTATGTGAATAGTTATTAAGTGAACTAAATGCACTATTATGTTCGGGTGGTAATAAATTTAGTTAATAGATTATGTCTATGAATTTGTATTATATATATATATGATTAACCTTGATAGCCAAATATGTGGGCAAATGAATTGATTATGTATTTGCAATTTTGTTATGATATTGGCATATACGTTTTGGTATATTTGATTTAATAATTACATCTGAAATGGTTCGTAGTTGATTTAATATATGATAATTGACATAATGTTTCATTTATAAGAAATGTTATATGCATATATAGTAATAGAAAAGAATGAAAGTTAACATTGAACAATGGTTATGTATTTGGCATGTTGTATATATTTTCGGCTAAAGCTTAGGTAAATGACCATATGAATAGTAACTTGGTTTTTAATTTATATGTAACCTATAATATTTGATTTGATTTAGTATATGTTCAAATATGATGAATTAAAATGATTAATTTCTATGTGTATCCATGAATGTTAGAAAGTTGTGTTTCATTTGGTAATACCTCGTAACCCCTTTCCAGCCACAGATACGGGTTAGGGGTGTTACAGTCAGGCCGTGTGAAAACCCCTAGAGGTTCGAATTTAGAATTTAATTCACACATGCATGGGACACGGGCGTGTCCCTAGATGCTTAGGCTTTGTGTGTCACACGGGCCATCAGCACGGCCATGTTATAATGAGCACACGGGCGTGTGCCCTATTTCAAGTGTTATTTTTCTAAAGTTAGTTAAAGGACCCAGATTGGTCCCAAATGGTTTCCTATGGATGTTTAGGGCCTCGTAGGCCCATATTAAGGAGTTTAGAAAAAGTTAGAAAAAGTTTTTAATTTGATCGAGTCTTAATGACATCAAAATGATTGTATGCATGTGATTAAGTGTGGTAGCACCCCATATCCCACCCCGGCGTAGGGCTCCGGTGTGGGGTGTTACAATCGGGTATTCGAGTGGACCCAAGTAAGATATCTGCATTTATAAATTGGAAGCCTCCGAGAAATGTATCTGAAGTTTGTAGTTTTCTGGGACTAGCTGGCTACTATAGACGATTTGTGAAAGGCTTTTCGATAATTGCGACTCGGTTGATAAGATTGCTTCAGAAATATGTAAAGCTTTTATGGTCGAAAAATTTTCTGAAAAGTTTTGATCAGCTGAAAGCTCTTTTGACTGAAGCTCCAGTGTTAGTACAACCAGAATAGGGTAAAGAATTTGTGATCTATAATGATGCATCGTTGAATGGTCTGGGCTGCATTTTAATGCAGGAAGGCAAAGTCATAGCTTAAGCCTCGAGATAGTTGAAGCCGCATGAAAAGAATTACCCGACGCATGATTTAGAATTAGTAGCCATTGTGATTGCATTAAAGACTTGGCGCCATTATTTATTCGGTAAGAAATGCCATGTTTATTCGGATCATATGAGTTTGAAATATCAGATGATTCAGAAAGATTTGAATTTGCTACAGCGAATATACCTAGAATTACTAAAAGATTACAAATTAGTGATTGACTATCATCTGAGAAAGGCAAATGTAGTTGCTGATGCATTAAGCCAGAAATCCTTGTTTACTTTATGTGCAATAAATACTCAATTGGCTCTATCTGATGACGGCTCGATTGTAGCTAAGTTGAAAGCGAGACCGTTGTTTTTACAATAAATTTGTGAAGTTGATAATGAAATGTTAGCAAAATGAGCTCAATGTGATTCTAACCCCTGATTTAGAATTTCAAGTTGATTTCGGTTATTGTTTAAGGTTCGGAGGCTGAATATGTGTATTGAGAAATTTGGAGTTAATTCAGATGATTTTGAATGAAGTACATAGTAGTCGTTTATCTATTCATCCGGGAAGCACGAAAATGTATAATGACTTGAAACAACTTTATTGGTGGCATGGCATGAAACGGGATATTTCAGAGTTCGTTTCTAAATGTTTGATTTGTCAGCAAGTTAAAGCTGAGCATCATGTACCATCTGGTTTATTACAACCGATTATTATTCCCGAGTGGAAATGGGATAGAGTGACTATGGATTTTGTGTCGGGATTGCCCTTATCTCCAAGAAAGAAAGATGCGATCTAGGTTATAGTTGACAGATTGACAAAATTGACTCATTTCATTCCAGTACGAACAGACTATTCACTTGAAAAGTTATCTGAGTTGTTTATCTCTGAGTTTTTAAGATTACATGGAGTACCTGTTTCTATAGTTTCGGAGAGATCTAAGATTCACATCGAGGTTTCAGAAGAAACTGCAAGAAGCATTAGGTACAAAGCTACATTTTAGTACCACTTTTTTCTCGCAGACAAATGGTCAATTCGAGCGACTTATACTGATACTTGAGGATATTTTACAATATTGCATTCTTGAGTTTGAAGGTAGTTGGGAGAAATATTTACCACTGATTGAATTTGCTTATAATAATAGCTTTCAATCGAGTATAAAAGTGACACCTTACTAAGTTTTATACGGTTGGAAGTGTCAAACACCATTGTATTGGACTGAGCTTAACGAAAATAAGATTCATGGGGTCGATCTAATCAGAGAAATAGAAGAAAAAGTGAAAGTAATTCGTGATAGTTTGAAAGCACATTCAGATCGATAGAAATCTTACGCAGACTTGAAATGAAAGGATATTGAATTTCAGATCAGGGATAAAGTGCTTCTGAAAGTGTCACTGTGGAAAAAGATATTATGGTTCGGTCAGAAAGGCAAATTGAGTCCGAGATTCATCGAGCTGTATGAGATTATCAAGCGAGCTGGACCAGTTCCTTATCAGCTAGCATTGCCTTATGAGTTAGAAAATATTCATAATTTTTTTCATGTATCGATGCTTCGATGATATCGGTCCGATCCTTCACATGTTATTTCCCCGACTGAGGTTGAGATTCAACCAGAATTATCGTACAGTGAATAACCGATTCAAATTTTGGCTCGTGAGATTAAAGAGTTGAGAAATAAAAGAATAGCATTAATGAAAGTATTATGGCATCGATACGGGGTTAAAAAAGCTATGTGGGAACCCGAGGATGCTATTAGAAAGCACTATCTAGACCTATTCACTGGTAAGATTTTCGGGGACGAAAATCCTTAAGGAGGGAGAGTTGTAACAGCCCGATTTTAGCTCAATTGGAATAGTGGTTTCGAAACCAAAAATCCGTGGTCTTAAAATTATTTTTATATTATTTTTAGTATTTATAGCAAGTGATTATATATGTGTGAATATTTCGTGAGTTAATTTTAGCGTTTAACAGCTCAATTTGAGAGGAAGGACTAAATCACATAAAATGCAAAAGTGGCATTCTATATGTTAAATGTGATTAATTGCCATGGCTCATTAAATAAGGAGTCCTTATGTTGTAATTAGACCATTGATAGTGGGAATGGACATAAATGGGCACTAAATGGATGATATTAAATGTTTTATAATAAGGTTAATTTAGTAATTTGGTTAATAAGGTTATAATAAATAAAACTTATAATAAATAAAACTAAGTTAAAATAAGCTTAAATTATTATCATCTTCACCAAAATTAGAAGAAAAAGAAACCATGGGAGAGCTTTTAGGGTCCGGAAAGTATTTGGCTTGATTAAGGTATGATTCTAGCTCAGTTTTTGATAATTTTTTATATTTTTGTGATTGTTGCTCCGTGTTCTAGCTAGCCCATGCCTCAATTTTTGAAAGTATTAATGAATTTAAAAGTTGCCATTGATGAATTCATGTGTTTTTTGGATGTTTTATGATGAAATATTAAAGCTTAGTGTTTGATATACATGTTTTGTAAAATGATTTTGAGTATAAATTCATATTAGGGATTAAATTGAGAAAAGTAAAAATTGAGGGGTTAAATTGTGAAATAAATGAAAAATTTAGGTTGCTAGGGACCTATAGAGAATTCAGCTAAGCATGGGTCTTATTGAATTTTGTGAATTTGGTGTATTTTTGAAATAGGGACTAAATTGTAAGAAATGTGAAAGTTTAAGGCCAAAGTGTAAAGTGGCTTAAATATGTGTTTGTGGATGAAGTTGATTGAGTTGGTGATTAAATGGATTGATTTTGAATACATTTAGATCAAGAAAGGAGGAATTCAGATCTAGATCGGGGGAAAACTAAAGTTGTCAACTAAACGATTCGATTCGTTGTTTTAGTATCCAAGGTAAGTTCGTATGATAAATAAAATTACAATTATGTTTTTAGTGCTTTAATAATGCATAAATTGTATATATGTGACTATGATTGCGTACGACGATAAATCAACTATGTTTGGCACTTAGTGTGTGTTTCAAAATAGCTTCGGCTATAAATAGCACTTAGTGCTTGAATTGGAATAGCTTCGAATATATGAGGCACTAAGTATGCAATCTCAAGATAGATACAGTTTAATATGATGCCACTAAGTGTGCAAGATCATAATAGCTTCAGCTAATCACTAATGTACTAAGTGTACGAATTCTTAGAGCATTGAAAGACTTCCGAATGAATTAATGTATTGAACAAAGAGGTAAGAATAAAATAAATAAATACAAGAAAGTTCAGTTTTGTATGATACCTATGTGGTAGTTGATACTATGTGTATGCAGCTTGATGAATTTACATATACATGTTAAATAATGGTGGATTAGAATTCAATGATGATATAAGAACTAATGTTTTGTATTATATGAACTATTGAGTATAATAGGTACGAACTTACTAAGCTATGAAGCTTACTGTGTGATATTTGTCTTTGTTTTCTAGAGTATCAAAGATAGCTCGGACATTAAGGATCATTGAGAACTATCATCACACTATCAAATCAACTCGTTGGTCCTTTTTAAGCTTCGTATATATGGTATATGGCATGTATAAGCTAGTGAGTTGATAATATGTTTTGAAAATGATATAGCCATGAGATTTGGCTTGCTTTTGTTTAAAATGTTGGTATGTATTTGGCCATTTAATTTAGCTTAAATTATGTGTTTGGTATGGTTATATGTTGGCTATTTCAGATAGTTGTAAGTTGTTATATTGATGCTTAAAGCATGAAATTTTGAGGTTTGATTTTGAGATGATAGTATGGTGTGGTTTGTGATATGAAATAGATGTGAATTTGGTATGTTTTGTATATGGAATTAAGTAGTTGAATTGGTTGATGATAGATGGCATGACATGAGTATGAATTGGCATGTTTTTTTATTGCTTAAAGATGTATTGAAATGGTGCTATTTTGGTTGCTTTGTGTACTTGAGAGTAGGGTGGAAAATTGGCTTTACAAATAGCCTATTTTTGTCTACACGGGCAAAGACATGGGCGTGGGTCTCAGCCGTGTGCGACACATGGTCATGTTACACAGCTGTGTGTCCCTTGGGATAGCCCTATGAATTTAAGTCAGTCTCGAGCACGGCCTAGACACACGGGCGTGTGGTTGGCCGTGTGACCCAAGTCAATAACCTTTCATTTTTCCCACGGTCAAGGCACACGGGCGTGTCTCCAGCCGTGTGGTGCAAGTTAGTATGTATACTTTGTTTCCACATGGCCTAGGACATGGGTGTGTCCGGTAGCCGTGTGTGGCACACGGCCTGCTTATATGGGCGTGTGACCTATGAATGGAAAATTTTTCTAAGTGTTTGAAAATTTTTGTATGTGATCCGTTTAATCCTGAACCACTCTGAAGCATGTTCTAAGGTCTCGTAAAACCTTATAAGAGACAATATGAATGTTTGCAAATGGTTTTTGATAATGAATGTATAAATGCATGTGAATGGAATGTGTTATTCGGTAATGCCTCGTAACCCTATTCTAGTGTTGGATGTAGGTTAGGGGTGTTACACAGGGAATGGTAAACTTGTTATTTAAGGAACATTCTAGCCACATGGCCGTGTGAACCCTGCAGCTTTGAAAATTTTTATTATTTTTCAAAAAAATTTCTGAGTTTCCAAATTACTCTCGACTTGTTTCTAATACGTAATTTGGGCCTTGAGGGCTCGAATAAGGGAAAATATATATGACTTTGATTTTTTTTCTTTAATATTATATGATATGAAATGCTTGAAATAATGTTTGTTTGGTTAGTACTACTCTGTAACCCTATTTTAGTGACGGATGTGGGTTAGGGGTGTTACAAGGTTGGTAATAAAAAAGGGTAGCTTTTGTGACATTTCCACAAATAGTTAGGTTGCAATATTTGTTTTTGGTTTTGGCGACACAACCATGGCGGCCACGAGGGCATAGATTGGAAGCTGTGGTTTGGGTGTTTGTAACAGCCTGATTTTTAATGGTGACGGAACAGTGGTTTCGGGACCACAAATTCCATTGTGTCGACTCGTAAATTTATTTTTATAATATTTATGATGTCACTAGAGTCGTATTAAAATTTTGTTAAGAAATTTTAACGTTAAGATAGTTAATTAAAAAAGGTGCAAAATTTAGTGAATCTTGAATTCCATTGATTTGATAGCTTAATTATGAAATGAAAAGGCACTTAGATAATAATTAGTCCATTAGGATATTGATGGACAATAATAGGCTTTTAAATTGTGGATTTATAAGGTTATAATTTAGGGTGAATATGTGATTTAGTAAATTAATTAAAGTTAAATAAAACAAAAGTAAAATTTTATCATCTTTTCCATGCTTCCACTGAAAAACCTAAAGGAATTAACCATTTTTAGAGCTTCAAATTCGTCAAAGCAGAAATCCTTTCATGTGAGTGATTTCTTTACCTGATTCTTGTAATTTTTATATTTTTTATATCGTTGCAACTAGGTCCAGCTGGCCCGTACCTTCATTTTTGAATCTGTCAAAAATTTTAGAAGTTACCATTAATGAATTTTGAATGTTTTTGATGAATACCATGTATTTGAAGCTTTGATTTTGTTTTTTGATGATTTTGTAAAGTGATTTTTCTAAGATTTTGATTTTGGGATTAAATTGTGAAAATGTCAAAAATTTAGGATTTGATATTGAATTTGATGTTTATTAGGGATTGTATAAGAGCCTAGTATATTCAGTTATAATATTGACTTGAGAAAAATGATTAATTTAATGAATTTCAGGTTAAGGGACTAAATTGCAAAAATTGTAAAAGTTTAGGGTAATTGTGTCAATTAAAAAGTAAAAGGGTATTAATTGTAAAATGGATTGAAATGTGAAATGTAAGCTGATAATTGCGGAACTTTACATTTTAGATTAAGATCCTGTAGATACTTGTGGAAAAGAAAAAATTAAGGAATAGTCCCTGAATTTCTGCAACTGCTAAAATTCAGTCCAGGTAAGTTTGTACGGTTTAAAATTTAACATCTATATAAATTATTGAATTGTATGACATGGTACGATAAATATATTCAATTGTTGATAATGAATGGTTATTTGAGAAATGTTATTAAACTTGATGTTTGGATTGGATTGAACGCGGGATAAAGTACAATCGAGATATGGTGTGTTATGGAAGATTGGAGTGGAGATGGTTATGGAGTGATGTATATATATGTTTCCTGAGTAAACTGAGGTTCAACATTTGTTGTGAACTCTCGTGTTATACTCTCTGTTTGGTGTGTTTCGGTTGGACTAGCTCTTGTAATCATTGGTGTGTTTAGGAGGCATTAGTTCTTATAAGCATTGGTGAGTTTCGGTTGGATTGGCTCTTTATGAGCATCTTGTGTGTTTTGGTTGGATTGAAAATGTACTCTTATCCGTAAGTCGTTCTTCTAATTGAAAATCTCGGTAAAGTAATTTGTTTAATAATTTTGATGGAATTGCTATATATATATTTAAGTATTGAATTGAACATTTATTAGTTGAGATTGTGGTTAATAGGGAACCTTCATGGTTGAATTGCTATTTTTTGTATTTTTGTACTTACTTCAATAAGATTTATGAATTAAATATGTCGAACTTACTAAGCTTCAGCTTACTTGTATTATTTAATGTTCTTGTATATACTTGGAAGGTTGGACGATCAGCACTCAAGTCACACTATCCAGCATAATTTGGTAGTTTTTGGAATGTTTATTTCAAATTATATGGCATGTAATAGGCTTGAATGTTGATATTGATGTTTTGGATATGTATATTGTAACACCTCTAACCCCAAACCTCAGTCGGAACAGGGTTACAGAGCATTACCAAACCTATCGGACAATTTACATAAAATACCTATGTTTAACCAATCTAAACACATTTAAATGTGCTCAAAACTTGCTAAATTTACACATGTTATATATATTATCCAATACTCAATTCTAATTACTTATCAAATATTATCAAATAAATCAAATTCATACTAAATTAGTCAAGTTCTATTATATACCATTACCAAAATCTAAATCTACTTATTTCCACCATTCAAAATGACACATAGGACACCCTAGGTACATGCCATTATCAACAATTAACACGCTTTACCTCGTTGTATTCGGGATCGGCCTGGGATGCTGATTCGACATTCTCACCTTAACTTAACCTGCGCATGGAAATAAATCGTACGCTGAGTATGGGTATACTCAGTGGTATTTCTATAATCCGAACACTTTAATAAAATAAAAATATAACAAACACTTAAAATCATATAACAATCATAACTATTCAATTATTTAATTCATAGATAAATTTATTGTAACTTATTTCATTCTTTTCACTTAGTAACCTATATAGCTTTCCATAATTTATTCACAAGTCATTAAACAATTATAATATTCACTTTTATCCAATTCAGAGCTATATAATTCATTTGTTTCAATCATACTTTAGTTCACTATTTAATATCAATAAACTATATTCAACTATTCACTTTTCAATCAGTGTTATGTACATATCCATTTCAATAACAGTCATTACCATTCATATCAAATCAACTTGCTATCCCAGATAGCTTTCACTATATACTACAATTCGTGTGTTTCAGTCCACATTTCAATTTTTCATTCAATATCAATTTGATCACTATTATATTTAATAACCCCTATTAACATGACTCGGGCTCAGATGGATACACGGAACCAACCAAACACACCAGAATGGCACCCAGTGCCTCATCGGATAGTTCAAAGAAATATAGTGACACGCAGTGTCTCATCGACTCGAGGTCGAAGTATCCCTGAACTCTTCCAATCCTATGGCATGCCAACTATATCCGATCTAGCCCGATACTGTTAATAGGGTTTCCAATTGCTTCAACAATCACATTTATTCCCAATTCAATATAACTCAATTCACTTTTCAATAACAAATATTCAATTTCACAATAGTCACTTATTCATATTAATTTCATCACATACTAAATAAATTCATTTCAATTATAAAAAAACACAATACAAATAATTCACATCTTAATTATTTATCATAACATTTACCCAAAATTCAATTATCATAATTCACATTTACACACACACACACACACACACATATATATATAATTCAATTCAATATTAATTCAATAAATTCATAACATACCAAATCAACCCTCTTCCATTATCAAACACAATAATTCTCACTTCAACATTCACTAAAGGCATTGAATAAAATATAACAATTAATAACTAGGTTCGGATTATAGAAATACAAATCGTAATTTCCGAGCTAGCTCCTATTGACTTTTCCTTTTTCCTTGCTTAGCTAAGATTTTCGAAACAACGCTAGCTACAGAAATTAATTAAATATTATCAATACACTACCATTCAATTTTAATTTCTATTCAACTTTTACTTTAATTCCAATTTAGTCCCTAAACTGTGACTAACTTTTATTCTTCATATTTAATTCAATATTTTCATTCAATTTTCACTTTAGACTTATTTCAACTCTCTAATTTCACCATAGGACCATAATTTCATAATTTTTTCAATTTAGTCCTTACCATTCAAAACTTATGAATTACTTTACAATTCAATCCTTATTTCACTTCTAACTTGAATTTCTATCAATTTAGACCTTAATTCATCATTTTATTCATCATGAACAATATCTAGAAATCTAAAAATTTTCAAAATATCCTCTTAATTTCATCAAAACCTTGTTACAAAGCTTCCAAAACATCAAAATTAAGTAAAAAAGGGCTAAATTGACTTACCAATTAAACTTTCAAACCTTGAAATCTCAATTTTCCCTTTTCTCCCTTTCTTTCTTTTCTTTCCTTCCTTTCTTTGTTTCGTTTAATACTATCCTGTTTTTCTATTCTTTTCTTCCTTTTATTTGCTTTATATATATATATATAATAACTTATTAAATATTTATTTAATAATCAATATATTTATTACAATTGTAATATTACTTATATTTACACATGTAACATATCATCATCATACATTTGTCATGTTTTAATTTATTTATTACATTAAAATCTTATAATATAATTATTTAATTAATAAATATCTTTTATAATTAATAAATATCTATTAATAATTAAATACATATATTACAAATGTATGTATTTTTATTTATACACTTGTATCAAATCATATCCATACATTTGTCTTTACATTAATATTTACTTAAATAATAAGCAAATACATACATGTCTTACAAATGTATGTATAATATTTATTACACTTGTACCAAATCATTTTTATACACTTGTCTTTCTTTTATTTATTTTATTTATGTCATATAAAAATCTATTTAAATAGAAAGCAATTAAATAAAATATACTACAATTGTACAAATATGTGTATTACACTTGTATATTTTATTTACCATACATTTTCTTTATTTAATTTATTTCATAATATAATATCAGTTTAATAATAATAATAACATTAATATTTACTTAAATAATAAGTAAATACATACATATATTACAAATGCATGTATAATATTTTATTACACATGTATTTTATTTTATCACACACTTGTCACAATTTAATTTATTTATCATATAAATATCTTATAATATAATTATAATAAATTAATTTAATATCATTTATTACTAATAATTATATATATTATAATTAAAATCTAAGTAAAAATTTTAGATTTTTACTTTATATGACGCTCACTTATGCTAAATGACATAATTGCCATTTTGGTCCTTTTATTTTCTTTTAATCTATAATTAGACTTTCACACTTTATTCAATTTAATCCTTTTATCCAATTATCCTCAATTAAGCTAAATTCTCTTAATTAAACTCTAATTAACCACTCAATTAACTTTGTTTTTGATAAATATTTTCGGATCCATTTTTTAGCAACGGAGACCCGAAAATGCACTTTTCCGATAACCGTAAAATTCGGATCATTACATATATAGTTAAGTATGATCTTGAATGTATAAGTTGTTTTGGTTTATACCCTTCTTGGTACTTTTGGTGCATTATTAATATGTGTTCATGTGGCTATGTTATGATGCTTGTTTGAATGGCCATAATGGCATGTGATGAATTGGTTTCAATATGGCTAAGAGATGGTATGTTTGAAATGGTATTGAACTAAATGTGTTTGATTGAAATGTGGTAAAGTATACATGTTTAGGTATGTTTGAATGTTTGCAATGAGGTTCCTTGTATGGCATATTGGTTGAATGATTTTAGATAATTGAATTGGTCATTTCATGTAGGTTTTGGTCATATTTTGATGCCGTGATTATATGCATTAAAGGTCTTTATGTGGTTGCATAATTTTGTGTTGAGAATGGCTTGATTATAGCAAATTCTTGTCCACACAGCCTGAGACAGAAGCCTGTGACTTAGTTGTGTATGACACACGGCCTGACAACACAACCATGTGTCCCATGTAGGTTCTATTGCATGCAAGTCAGGTTGTTACATGGCCTAGCACACAGCCTGACACACGTGTAACAACCCGTTTTTAGGTCAAATCGGAACAGTGGTTTTGGGACCATAAATCCAAAGTATAAATATTTATTTTATTTCTATTTTAAGGTCTACAACATGATAGGATAATTGTGTGAAAATTTCGTTAAGAAATTTTATCGATTGAGTGCTCAATTTGACTAGAAGGACTAAATTGCAATAGGTGCCAAACTTGAGTTCCCTTAGCTAAAGGTGCTTAATTGTTATGAATTCATAAATTAAAGGTATTTAAATGGTAATTAGACCATTTTACTTCTTACTGGACAAAAATGGACATGTTTACGTGAATTTCCAAAGTTTTGCATTAAGGGTATTTTGGTCAACTAGTAATTAAATTATTTAATAAGCCAAAATATAGTCTAAATTTTTATTCATCTTCATCCTCATAGCCTAATTTTCAAGGGAGTCCATAGCTAGGGTTTTGGCCACTTTCAAGCTCGATTGTAAGTCCGTTCTTACCCCATTTTTAATGATTTCTATGCTTTTGAAGTTGTCTTAACCTAATCTAGGCTTTCCAAGGACTAATTTGAAGAAGGATTAAAGTATAAAATTTGACCAATGATGAATATGTGTGTATTTTGATGTTTAATGGTAGAAAATATATGTTTAATGTTAGATAAAACAACATTTACAAAGTGATTTTTGATGAAAATGTCAAAAAGGGGACCTATTTGTAAAAGGTTGTAAAATGTGTGGTAAAATGTGAATAAATGGAAAATGTGGGCTGTCATGAGCATGAAAAAGGTTCGGATAGGCTTGGGTGTGAAGAAATTGAAAGAAATTCATTTGTACGAGCCTAGAGACTAAAAGGTAAAATGTTGAAAAGTTAGGGGCAAAAATGTAAATTTTGCCATAATATGTTTTTGGGCTGAATTGAATAATGTGATGATTAAATAAGTTAAATCTGGTATTATAGATCAAGAAAAACAAATTTCGGGTGTAGATAAAGGGAAAAACAAAATAATTGACAAATAGATCCTTTGTCGTTTTTGTAACCCAGGTAAGTTCGTATGTTAAATAAACTTTATTATAATTGTATTTTAAATGCTTTGATACTTCATGAATTGTGTAAATGACTCTATGGATACGTTCGACAAATTTCGGCAAGCGAGAAATCCCAATCGAACCTTAGGAATAGATTAGGATACAAGTGACATGTCACTAGGGTTTTATGTTATGTGATCCGGGTGCTGGTCCTGCACGTCCAACCAGTGGCTGAGTATACCGACATATGTTGCTGTTACTTGATAGCTTGTATGAGCAGCACCAAGTAGCTACGTCTTGACTGACAACTTGGGTGAGCAGGCCCGTTAATGGCTCTAGAGTGAGCATATATGTGTTATGAGATAGAGGTAGCAATGGCTACATAAGTGGCACCTTGAGTGCAAGATTTCCTAAGTATCCAACATTATTATTCCAAGTGGTTCATTGGGTATAACGACGATAAGACTAAGTATGAAATTATTGCGAGATAGTAGATGTATGTTGTGATATCCCGAATTAAGGCCTAATCGAAATAGTGGTTTTGGGACCACAAATCTGAGATACAAATAATTATTTTATGATTATTTTGAGGTCTATGATATGATTGCATGATTGTGTGAAAATTTCGTGAAGAAATTCTATGCATAAAGTGCTTAATTTGAAGTTAGGGACTAAATTGAATAAGTTACAAAATTTGCATTCTAGAAGTTTCTAGTATGAAATTGCTTTGAAATATTAATTAGGAGGCCTTAAATAGCAATTTGACCAATTTCTAAGTTTATGGACAAAAATTGGACATGGATGGAATTTTTGAAAGTTTAATAAGGAAGGGCATTTTGGTCATTTTGATATTAAATGAAATAAAATGGGAAAAATAATACAAAAATGATCATCTTCTCCATATGTTGCTGCCAAATTTTTCTCTCCACCATAGCTAGGGTTTCAACACTTTTAAGCCTTGATTGTAAGTGATTTCTATGCCCGTTTTTAATGTTCTTTACATTTTTGAAATCCTCGTAGCTCGGTTTAACTATTTCTACCAATATTTTGAGCTAGGGTTTATATTTAAAATTTTTCCCATGGATGATATGTATGGATTTTGATGTTTTATGGTAGAATATGAAGTTTGAGATTGTGTTAAACAACTTTTGCTAAGTAATTTTTCGTAAAAACGAGTAAAATGACATAATCGATAAAAATACCTAATATTCATAAGTACATGTTAGAGTGAGAATTGGATGTTGCTGTAGAAGGGAAAAATGATCAGCATATCATAAA
Source organism: Gossypium arboreum (assembly GCF_025698485.1). Taxonomy (NCBI): domain Eukaryota; kingdom Viridiplantae; phylum Streptophyta; class Magnoliopsida; order Malvales; family Malvaceae; genus Gossypium; species Gossypium arboreum. The sequence continues at coordinate 27,802,074 of NC_069081.1, forward strand.
ACATAAGAAAATAGGATGAAGTTTAATTTACGAGATTTGAGGCAAAAGTGTAAATATGTGAAAGTTTAGGGGCAAAATTGTAATTTTGTCAAAATATGATTTTGGGTTGATTTGAATAATATGAGTCCTAATTAGGCTATATTTGAAATGATAGAGCAAGGAAAATCAAAATTCGGGCTAAAATCGGCAAAATACCATGTTGTGGACAAAATGGTAAAAATGACCATTTTTGTATACAAGATAAGTTCAAATGTAAATATTGTAATATAACCATTATTTTAAATCATTTAATGCTATTTATACGATATTATGATTGTTATCATGCAATTCTATGCTTTGTGGTCATTGTTAGACAACATGCAAAAATTTTATGAATTATGTGAAAAATGTGAAAGACTACCGAAGTATCTCATGGGTATTCCAAGGAGAATGGTAAAGGAGTACGAACAAGGAAAGTCCCGTTGAACCTTAGGAATAGATTCGGATATTTGGGCATCCAAACTCGTTGAGTTGAGTCCGAGTTCACTTATGGATGCGAACATCTGAACTCGTTGAGTTGAGTCTGAGTTCACTTATGGATGCGAATGCCTGAGCTGAGTTGAGTCCGAGTTCACTTATGGGCGGGTTACATGGTAGCTTGGCTACATATGTGGCGCTTATGTGCAAACTTTCCATGTATCCGAGTTATATTCCGATGTGTTCAACGGGTAAAATTCTAGTGAAATGGAAGAATACTCAAGATGCAAGTGACGTATTGGTAAGTGTTATGGAATGGACACTTTGGACAGGTATGTACTTAACCCTCAGGTTGAGACTTGATACGACAAAAATAATGTAACAAGAGGATGAATGATGAATAGAAATGTGATATATGTTTTGGTGATATTATGCTAATGTTGGTTGGCATAATTGCTTTGTTAAGTTATTTGTTATTTGCATGTGAACTTACTAAGCATTTATGCTTACTCCTTCCCTTACATTCCTTGTAGTTTTGACAAGCCGGTTTGGAGATCAAGACGGTCGGAGGCACGCTCACACTATCAACGGACCATCTCGGTATGGTGGCTTGCATATTTTGGGAATATGACATGTATAACATTATAATCCTTCTGTGTATATAATCTTATGATATAGCTCATGAATGGCATGAAAATGTTTGAGAATGATTAGCTATTGGAGTGGCTAATCGAGATTATATTTGATAACACATATGCTTTATGTGCTAACTAATCTATAGAAATTCATAAAATGGTGAAATTTGCTATAAAACAGAATCACACAGCAGCAGTGATGTGAGTTTGAAAAATCACTAAAAATAGTAGGGATAGAATTAGATGATGAATAAAATATGGAATTGAAGGTTAACGAATCCATTTTCATTTGGAGGAAACAAAATAGGTAAAAGAGTTATATTTTATGAAATATTTACGTTTTGGTAAAATAGGGTCAGAGAAATTTCTGAATCCCTTGTTCTAAATTTAAAAATTTTCCATAAATTGTACAAAAACAATTAAGAGTTGTACCTTACATGTATGAAATACTTATTTAGTCTAGTCTTGTGAGAAACAAACGGAATAGTCATTAAAACTCTGGAAAGTGATATATCTAATCCGTAATACACAGGGGACAAAGTAGCCGAATCCTGAAACAGGGGAGACTTTAAGTAATAAAATGTACTAATTTACTTAACCAAAAATTCTATAAAAATTTTAGTAAGTACATATATGAGTATATTTTTAGGGAAAATTTACGGAATTGGATTTCTAGTTTTGTAACTCAAGATATGGATTTTTTAGCGACTATGACGCAGTTAGCCAGCTTGTCTAGAAATTCTAAAATAAATTGTTTGAGCTGTTTAATTAATGAATTAAGTCCGTTAACACCTTATGCTCGACTCCAACGATGGTATCGGGTATGGGGGCATTACATTTGGTGTATTAGAGCTATGGTTTAGTCAGTTCTCGGACTAACCTAGCATGTGTAAGGGTCTAGATATACATGCCACAGATCCGTGATAGTGTGATGCCTCCCGACGCGCATGAGCACCGTGTTGTTTACACAGAGGTACTCTCCAACCGAGCTGCACTGACCATGTTCAATGTGATGCGAAGGTGTTTGAATAAAATTATGATTATGATGAGTCTCGATTCCGAAAAGTATGAATAAAAGTTTATGATATATATATGTGATAACACGTGAGATGAAAGTTCATGTTGTGATAAATATCCATACTTGCTTAATGCTCATATGATGTAGTGCACTTGCCTTACTTGATAAGATGAATGGGATAACGAGAAATTCGTAGAGGTATGAGTAAAGGTTCCTAATATCATGATATAAATGAAAATGTCATTGCCTTGATTGAACGTTGAATGTTGATGAATGTCAATGATATTTTTATGAGATAAATGATTATAATGAAATAAAAGTTGCGATTGTGATGCAAATATCTATGTTTATTTAGCCCTTGTATGATGTCATGAGTATGATTTGTTTGAGTAAATGAATGGATAAGTCAAGCTATCCAGAAAACATAGGATGCATGCATAAGCATACTTGTCTAAATGGGATAACTAGAAAATTTGTGTAAACCAACATGAATGATGCATTGCCTGAATGAATGATATGATTTTGATGATGTTGTTATGATGATGGAAATTGTGTCATATGTATATATATGAGAAAGTCAAGTCAGAGGCCCTACAACACCTCCCCCTTATCGAAGTGGAGCTTATAATGGAATTTCATGAGATTTGTACTGAATAAGTTTTCGGTTGAGAAACCAAAGAGTTCAGTGATAGAATAATCATAAACATGATTAGAGACTGAGAATGAGTTGGTAAATAAAGTTAAAGCTAGAAAAGTATTAGGTTGATATTAAGATTATTGGAGCTATGCACTGTCGCAGTTAAAGAATGAATTTACTTTGGTAAATTGAATTACTCATATACAAGGTCGAGAAAAGTGTAAATCAAAATTTATTCAGAACTAGTCTTCTTTAGTGAAAGGTCTAACGTGAAATTTGTGATGGCAGAACTAGTTGTGGGAAGTGATTTTGAAATGTGTAATATCTGAGTCTGATAGTTACTGCTGGACAGATTTAAGAGTTTCTTCTAAGATGTTCTATGTATTTATCCGTTCTCATAAAAAATTTCTATGGCTGTTGATCTTCTAAAGAAATTCTTGTTATATGGGAATGTTTTCTAATCCTGGTGTTAGATGGATGCATTGGTAGTCCGACTGGTTTATAATTTGTATTACTGTATTTCCTCGGGCATTTTATTACATTTCGTCTGATATGAATTGATGAGAGGATATGTATGATATTATGATACTATTTCTTCTACTTAATGCTCCATTTGATATATATGTATGAGAAGATACATTGTTCTTGTTATATTTGGTTCCAGTGGGATTAAATGATGTTTTCTTTTGGACTTCTTTTCTCTGAGGAATTTTCGAGATCTTTTATATTTTCCTATGAGTTAGGTTTTTTATTTTCCAGCATAGTATCTTATCTTGGATTTCTTTATTTTGGGTTTCTCAATCTTGGATTTCTTTATTCGGTTTTCTTGTTATCTTTATTCCATAATTTGTCAATTATGACTTATGTTCGAAGTGCGCTCTTCAGCTCGTGATAATCATGACAAGCATGAGTATAATTTTGATTTGATCTTGGTAATGTGGTAATTTTAATATTGGAATTTCTCAAATTTCTGTGTAAGGATTTGACAATAGTAAAGGCATTAGTGATAAAAGTGCAAGTTTCAATTGGTATGGTGGATTACTTCTCTCAAGTAAGTCAATTATAATTAATGACTTCAATTGAGATATTTTGGTTACTTGAGCTAATGCAATTGAGATGGTTTTGATTAGCATAAGAAATGAATAGTAAAGGGTTGCATGATGAATTGTTTAGTAACTAGAAGAAAGGATTACTTGAAATGTCATTCAACGGTGTTTAGATCAGCTCAGGTGTTTGATCTGTGTGAATTATTTATTTGAAAGATTTTATATGACAATTATGTCAGGATCATTATTTTTAAGTTTGATAATAGAATTTCATTTCTTTACGAGCAAAAGGCAAATAGTCTGAACGAGAAGTGTATATTTCTTAGAAAATTTTGATATGAGTTGAAGCTACTAAGAATGATAAAGTTTTCATCTTACGAAAGCTGAAAAGTTTATTACATGTTAGCAAGGTTTGGATGAGATGAGAATATTACTAACCAAAGCGTCTCGAACTGGACTAGTCTGCATTGAGTAAAGATTTCCTAATTTTCAGTAATGCCTTTGTTGTATGAATGGTGATGTGTTTCATGAAAATAAGGTAATGTGATAGTTTGGAGCATTTGATGTCACAGAAAATTTGAGTTGTTGATGGGGTTAAAGACGAGTATCAGGATCTACCAGAATTATCTTTGCCAGTATTGATATTAGGATGAGAATGAGAAGGATTATTTTTGAGGCTATATCAGAATTATTTCCCTAGCGGAAAGAGGAAAATGTGATAGTGAGTAGTAAACTAAAAGAGTACAGTAAGGATCAACTTTTGATGTTGGATTTCAGATTGGATCTGATTCATGGTATTATTATTCCGAGGCTTATACAAAAAGAATTGTATGAAGCTTACAGTGAAAATTTGCCTATTCATTCAGAGAGTAATGACATGTACTGTAATTTGATTCAGATGTTATTGGATTGTGATTTATCGATGATGAAAATTTGTATGATTATTTTGGAAGAGTGCAGGTCCCTTTGATTGTTGGATTTCTTGGAATTCTAGTCTCCATTAACCAAATTGAGATCTGGGTTTTATGTCAAGATGACAAGGGAAACTGAGAAGGGTTGAAAATTTAAGAACAATTTAGAGATGAGTCCGTAGGCTTTCAGAATATATGATAAATTTAAAGAGATATATTGGAGGCACCGCCTGAGTGAAAGTTCTTCGACACCGAATATGAAATTGAGGAATCTAAATGAAGACCACTTTTCTGGTAAGATTTTCGGGGACGAAAATCCCTAAAGGGGGGAAGAGTTGTGATATCCCGAATTAGAGCCTAATTGAAGTAGTGGTTTAGAACCACAAATCTGAGATAGAAATAATTATTTTATGATTATTTTGAGGTCTATGATATGATTGCATGATTGTGTGAAAATTTCGTGAAGAAATTCTATGCATAAAGTGCTTAATTTGAAGTTAGGGACTAAATTGAATAAATTACAAAATTTGCATTCTAGAAGTTTCTAGTATGAAATTTCTTTGAAATATTAATTAGGAGGCCTTAAATAGAAATTTGACCAATCTCTAAGTTTATGGAAAAAAATTGGACATGGATGGAATTTTTGAAAGTTTAATAAGGAAGGGCATTTTGGTCATTTTGATATTAAATGAAATAAAATGGGAAAAATAACACAAAAATGATCATCTTCTCCATAAGTTGCTGCCAAATTTTGCACTCCACCATAGCTAGGGTTTCAACACTTTTAAGCCTTGATTGTAAGTGATTTCTATGCCCGTTTTTAATGTTCTTTACATTTTTGAAATCCTCGTAGCTCGGTTTAACTATTTCTACCAATATTTTGAGCTAGGGTTTATATTTAAAATTTTACCCATGGATGATATGTATGGATTTTGATGTTTTATGGTAGAATATGAAGTTTGAGATTGTGTTAAACAACTTTTGCTAAGTAATTTTTAAGTAAAACGAGTAAAATGACATAATCGATAAAAATACCTAATATTCATAAGTACATGTTAGAGTGAGAATTGGATGTTGCTATAGAAGGGAAAAATGATCAGCATATCATAAAACATAAGAAAATAGGATGAAGTTTAATTTACGAGATTTGAGGCAAAAGTGTAAATATGTGAAAGTTTAGGGGCAAAATTGTAATTTTGTCAAAATATGATTTTGGGTTGATTTGAATAATATGAGTCCTAATTAGGCTATATTTGAAATGATAGAGTAAGGAAAATCGAAATTCGGGCTAAAATCGGCAAAATACCAAGTTGTGGACAAAATGGTAAAAATGACCATTTTCGCATACGAGGTAAGTTCAAATGTAAATATTGTAATATAACCGTTATTTTAAATCATTTAATGCTATTTATATGATATTATGATTGTTATCATGCAATTCTATGCTTTGTGGTCATTGTTGGACAACATGCAAAAAATTTATGAATTATGTGAAAAATGTGAAAGACAACCGAAGTATCGTCATGGGTATTCCAAGGAGAATGGTAAAGGAGTACGAATGAGGAAAGTCCCGTTGAACCTTAGGAATAGATTTGGATATTTGGGCTTCTGAACCCTTTGAGTTGAGTTTGAGTTCACTTATGGATGCGAACGTCCGAACTCGTTGAGTTGAGTCCGAGTTCGTAAGATGTAACTAGGCATCCAAGTTCGTTGAGTTGAGTCCGAGTTTGCTTATGGATACGAACGCCCGAGCTCATTGAGTTGAGTCCGAGTTCACTTATGGGCGGGTTACATGGTAGCTTGGCTACATATGTGGCACTTATGTGTAAACTTTCCATGTATCCGAGTTATATTCCGATGTGTTCAACGGGTAAAATTCTAGTGAAATGGAAGAATACTCAAGATGCAAGTGACGTATTGGTAAGTGTTATGGAATGGGCACTTTGGGCAGGCATGTGCTTAACCCTCAGGTTGAGACTTGATACGACAACAATATTGTAAGAAGACAGTGAATGATGAATCGAAATGTGATATATGTTTTGGTGATATTATGCTAACGTTGGTTGGTATAATTGCTTTGTTAAGTTATTTGTTATTTTCATGTGAACTTACTAAGAATTTATGCTTACTCCTTCCCTTCCATTCCTTGTAGTTTTGACAAGCCGGTTTGGAGATCAGGACGGTCAGAGGCACGCTCACACTATCAACGGACCATCTCGGTATGGTGGCTTGCATATTTTGGGAATATGGCATGTATAATATTATAATCCTTTTGTGTATATAATATTATGATATAGCTCATGGATGGCATGGAAATCTTTGAGAACGATTATCTATTGGAGTGGCTAGTCGAGATTATATTTGATAACATGTATGCTTTATGTGCGAACTAATCTATGGAAATCTATAAAATGGTGAAATTGGCAATAAAACAGAATCATGCAGCAGCAGTGATGTGAGTTTGAAAAATCACTAAAAATAGTAGATAGATGATGAATAAAATATTTAATTGAAGCTTAATGAATATATTTTCATGTGGAAGAGACAAAATAGGTAAAAGAGTTGTATTTTATGAAATATTTATGTTTTGGTATAACAGGGTCAGAGAAATTTCTAAATCCCCTGTTCTAAATTTAAAATTTTACCATAAATTGTACAAAAACAATTAGGAGTTGTACCTTACATGTATGAAATACTTATTGAGTCTAGGTTTGTGAGAAATAAACAGAATAGTCATTAAAACTCTAGACAGGGATATATCTGATCCGTAATACACAGGGGTCAGAGTAGCCGAACCCTGAAATAGAGGAGATTTTAAGTAATAAACTGTACTAATTGTCCCAACAAAAAATTCTAGAAAATTTTTAGTAAGTAGATATATGAGTATATTTTCAGGGAAAATTTACGGAATTGGATTTCAAGTTTCGTAACTCAAGATATAGATTTTTTAGCGACTGTGATGCAGTTAGCCAGCTTGTCTGGAAATTTTAAAATAAATTGTTTGAGCTGTTTAATTAATGAATTAAGTCCGTTAACACCTCGTGCTCGACTGTGGCGATGGTATCGGGTACGGGGGTGTTACATATGTACTTAAAGCTTATGATTATTAATTTATGAAATGACAATTTCAAGGTAAGTTGTGATGGAAGTGAATTATGATCATGAGATTTTGGTAAATTGCATTATCTTATGTTAAATTACTTGCATGTTAATGTATGATAAGGCTAGCTTATTTCTTTCATACGAGCTTACTAAGCTATATAGCTTTCTTCATTTTATTTTCCACATTTTATACTGTCACCAAGCTAGCTCGAGTTTAGATTATCGGAGTTCGCATCACACTATCAAACTGTTATTTTGGGTACCGATGATTTTAAATATTTTAAGAATACGGAATGAATAGGGACTTGGTCATTTTGTTATATGTGTTGTTATGAATTTGGCCAAATGTAATGGCTTGTAATTGTCAAAGACTTGATGTGGTATTTGGTCATGTAACTTGGCATTTTGATTAAATTGGTTGTAAGCTTATATATATACATATATGCTTGCATGTGCAATTATCTCTTGTGTGATGTGGTCTATAAATGCTTGGTAAATGGTTGTTGTTGTTGAGTGTTGATAATAAAATGCCATGATTTATGCCATTAAGACTGTGGGTGTGTATGTGCAAATGAGGGTGACAAATGGCTTCGTAAATAGCCTTTATTTTTTCCACATGGGTAGATACACGGGCGTGTGTCTAGGCTGTGTGTGACACATGGATTGCCCTAGGGGCATGTGTTTCGGCAGTGTGTCCGTTGCACCTTAATTTTGAGAAACAGAATGCTTAGAATTGAGCACACGGGAAGAGAGACAGGCCTGTGTGTCTCAGCCGTGTGAGGGACACGGCCTCAAGCATGGGCGTGTGTCCCAACCATGTGAAGTCTGCACATATTTTTATGAAAATTAAATTAACCACACGGCCTAGTACACGGGCGTATGACTTGGCCGTGTGACTTCAATTTGTTCAAGCTTTACAAAATAGAGAGTTACACAGGTTAAGGACATGGGCGTGTGTGACCACACAGCCTGCCCATACGAGCATGTCCCAAACCACACGGGGTGTGACCCTTGTTCATAGGAAAAATTTTCTAAGTATTGTAAAAATTTCTTGAGTTATTAGTTTTGTCCCGAACAACTTCCAAAGAATGTTTTAGGCCTCGTAGGCTCGTATTACATACTTTATGATTGAATACAAATGGTTTTAATTTAGATGCAAATTTATCACTCGATTTGTATGTTTGCATACGATGTAAGTCTGGTAATGCCTCGTATCCTATTCTGGCATTAAATACGGGTAAGAGGTGTTATAACACGAGCGTGTGAAGCTATTTTGAGAGTTACACGGCCCGAAACACGGGCGTGTGACTTGGCTATGTGACTTTCCTGTGTGACCCTACTCAGAGAGTTACACAGGTGCAGACATAGGTTAGGACACAGCCGTGTCTCACTATTTTGAAGGTTACACGGCCTGAGACATGGGTGTGTGTCTCAGCCATGTGAGGCACACGGTCGTGTGACCCCTGCAGTTAAATTTTTTTCTAATTTTTTCTTGAACTTTCCAAATGTTTCCAATTTGTTACTGAATTATTTCTAAGGTGTTTTTAGGGCGTCGAGGGCTCGATTAAGGGATGATACATATGTGAATGAATGTATTTTAATATAGTTGGATTTATGTATGAAATGTATGTATAATGTTTCGATTGTACAATAACACTCTGTAATCTTAATCCAGCAACGAATACGGGCTAGGGTTTTACATTTAATGGTATTAGAGCTACAGTTTAGTCGTTCTCGGTCTGACCGTATCAAGTGAAATGTCTAGAATTACATGCCATAAATCTATGATAGTGTAACGTGTTTGATCCGATCTAACCTTTGTTTTTCTTTTAGATTGTAAAGAATTCAAATGGATCTGATCATGCTAACAATGATGAGGTTAATAGTAATGTACCGACCTCTAGTCATGAGACGAGTAGTAATGTTTTAATTCCTCCAGTACAGGAGCATGAACTTAAAAACACGTTCTTTAAGTTTATGAACCAGTGGTTCAATGATTTTATGCAAATGAATACTTCGGCTTAACAACCACCACCCCCTTTTATACCTCTTGTTATACTTGCACCTTGACCTCGTCCTCTGATTGAGCCTAGTCTACGTATTCTGATATAGAAGCTTGAAAATGAGGTGCTGAAGAATTTTGGGGTAGATCAGAAGATGATCTCGTTAAAGTTGAGTATTGGCTTTAGAATTTCTTACGAGTTTTTGAAGAAATGGATTGCCCTCCTGATGATTTTCTTAGATATGTCGTTTCATTATTAAAAGAGAAAGCATACAGTTGGTAGACTACGTTGGTAGCTGTGGTACCAAGGGAGAAAATTTCTTGGGATTTTTTTCAAATTGAATTGAAAATAAGTATGTCAGAAAACGATATCTGGACATGGAAAAGAGAGAATTTCTTAAGTTACGCTAGAGAAATAAATCGGTGGCTGAGTATGAGAGACAGTTTGTATATCTCAGTAAATATGTCCAGGAGATTATGCCTACTGAAGAAGAGATGTGTATCCTATTTGAAGATGTTCTGAATGATAAAATTCGAATGATGATCAGAGTTAATGAACTCCGAGAATTTTTTGTTTTTTCTGATCATGCACAAAAAATGGAAGAAGTGTACAATCGCAAGATACAAAGGGATAGACGGATTCGAGAGTTTAATAGGAGAAGTTTTCTAAGTCATTTTTAGTACCACCGACAAAGAAGACTAGAGAAGACTTTATTCGAACTACATCTGTGTCTGAACATCCAAACAAAAATAAATAGATTCAGTATGATTTCAAAGTTCCTACTAAACCAGTAGATAGTATGGGAAGTGTACGAAACGTGTAACACCCCAAACCTGACCTAAACGTTATGGCCGAATCTGGCAATGTCACATGGAAGAGATTTTGAAAATGGAGCTAACTCGATAAAAACCTTAAGCTTATAAGCCCATAATTTCTTTCATTTATTTTTAAAACATATATTCAATTAGTCAATTTACCTTTATACGTATCATTTTAGCGGAAGCTTAGGAAAAATCGTCATTTTTAAGGAAAACTGTTCGTATTTTTAGAAAAACATGTTTTAGGTAAAACCATTGTAGTAATAAGCAAGTTAAATCCAAAAACCCAAAACCAAAGCCAAACATTTTAAAAGAGTCCGAAGAATCCCAGAAAATGCAACTTCTCAAATCTCAATGCCAAAACTTAAGTAAAACCTTTAAATAAAATAAAACAATAATAACGAATGGTCACCGTCGAGTCCTCCACTGCACCGATCCGCTTAAAACTGTGGATTACGTAAACATATCAAATGGAAAGAAGTGAGTTTACATAAAATCAGTATATAACCCCACAGAATTAAGCATGCACATATATAGAAATCTAGAATTAGACAGATACAAATTCGGGCCTAAGCCCATCTGAGATTCAGACATAGATGTGCAAATCAGAATCAAAAGTTAGAAATCAGAATCCTACCCCTATCCTCTACACACCATCTTCGACCATCCCTACACACCATCTGGGGTTTAAAACATCCACCCAACCCTACACACCATATTGTACCGATGCAGCACATAACAGATATAATGCAGCCATGCTACCAGATAATAGGCGTAAATTGCCCTTCAGAACACTTCCTCCAATATACATCATCCCATCCTCAATGTCAGATACAAAAATATAAAAATACAGATAAACAGTCTAACATGTTCACATGCTTACATATAAGCGTACATAGATAACAAATATGCATATAATAGTGCAAGTAGACTTGCATCAGTATCCTAATCAGATCAATATATCAAACAATCAGATCATCCAGTTTAGGGTTTATTTAGCCCTTACCGACCTACAGTATGCCCACAGTTGTCTGAGATGACTCGTGCAACCCTAGAGAAAAATTTAGATAAATGGGCCCACACGCCTATATGCTTGCCTGTATGGATCACATGGCTTGGCCGAGAATCCATACACTCGTGTCACGTGCCCATGTGTCTAATAGCTCTATTTTGGGGCTAGTCAGAATAGTGGTTACGAAACCACTATTCCGAAGCCATAGAAATTATTTTAATATTATTTTATGTATGATGACATGATTATAAAGGTGCATGAAAAATTTGGTGAATTAATTTTAGCATTTGAGAGCTTAATCGCGAAAAATGACTAAATCGCATAAAGTGCAAAAGTCCTATTTTGATAGCTAAGGGTGTCAAATAGTTAGAGAAACAAAATTGAGGGTCTTTAAAGGGAAAATAGACCCTAAAAAGAGTGCTTGGCCGGCCATGGGAACAAGAATGGTCAAAAAGTAAAATTAGGTGGGTTTTGGGTAGCTTATTTGAATAAAATAGAAATAAAATAAAAGAAAGATGATATCATCCCTTTTCACCATTTCTTCTCCACCAAAAATTCAGCCATTGTTGGGGTTTGAAAGCTTGAAAATTTCAGCAACTTCTAACCCTCTCAAGTAAGTGATTTTGATGGCCTTTCTTGATGATTTTTGTATTTTTAGAACCCTTGTTGCATGAGCTTTCAAATGAAGGGACTATTTTGTAAAATGGTTAAAATTATAGGGTTTTACCATGAGAGTGTTCATGTTTTTTTTGAAACTTTATGGAAGAAAATGAATCATGGTTGTGAAATAAGTAACTTCTGTGAAAGGACTTCTCATGAAAACCCTAATAGGACCATTTTGTAAAGTTTGTAAAAAAGATAATAATATTGTGAAATATTAGGAATTTGGGGTTGTCATAAGAGTAATAAATGGTCGGTTAGGCTTGGATAACAAGGAAATTCGATAAAAAATGATTTTCGGGTCGAGGGGTAAAATGGTCATTTTGTGAAAGTTTAAGGGCAAAATGGTCATTTTGCCCAATTATGTTGAGTACCTAGATTAATAAAATGATTAAATGTGTGAATTTTCATCATTATAGATCAAGAATGACAAAATTCAGGCCTAGACCGGGGAAAAGCAAAGCTAATGGACCTTCCGAAATAGTCGCCATATTTTGGATACCGAGGTAAGTTGTATGCTAATAATACAACTATATATTTATGATGTGTAATTAAGTTGATATGGCCTAAATTGTCTTGATTTTTAATATGAGAATACAGGTTGAGAAATTTACGTAGTAGAGACTTTCATTGAACATTTGGAATAGACTTGGATATTTGTACCGTGATAATAGGTGATATGTGTGCTAGTGTAAGACATGTCTGGGACATGCATCAACCACAACATGAGAGCCAGTGTAAGACATGTCTGGGACATTCATAAGCATTGAGACGAGAGCTAGTGTAAGACATGTATGGGACATGCATCGGTCCCGCGATATACAAGCTAGTGTAAGACCTGTCTGGGACATGGAATCGACACTGATAGATGAAAGCCAGTGTAAGACCTGTTTGGGACATGGAATCAACCTCACTATATGAAAGCTAGTGTAAGACCATGTTTGGGACATGGCGTTGGCATCTTAACCCATATTAGGGTTATTAAGTATCTGGTAGTATTCCAAATGGTTCAATAAAAGGTTTATGATTTATATCGAAATGAGAAAAGTTATGATCATGTGATGAGTGGTACAGGTACCTAATTGAAATGTATGAGATATGGACTCAATGTATGCAATATGAGTTGTATTGGATGGTGATGAGTAAGTTGTACTTACATTTATTTATGGTACTCATCAATAAACAATGAAAGGTTATGAGCATATTGCTTTATGATAAGTAGTTATTGTTTATTATCATGAAACTTACTAAGCTTTATGCTTACCCCATTTCTTTCCATTTTCTTATAGTGCCGCCTAATTAGCTCGTGGATCAATGAATGTCGAAGGCATCAATCACACTATCAATTAAAGTACTTGGTATAGTTAGATATTTTATTTTGATTATGGCATGTATAGGACTCAGATTTTTGAGTTTTGTGTCATTGTTAATTGGCCAATATGTTGGCATACTTTAGCATTTGATTCATTTTGTATAAGGCCATGGAGAAATGGCTAATATTGAAAGTTATTATGTGAATGCAAGCTAGCCTTTCATGAATGTGAAATTGTTGGCATGGTTGAATATATGTAATGTATATGGGTCTTAACTATTGTTTTTTGGTTGAGAAATCATATTAAGTTAATCTTTGATGTGTTAGTTGATGTTAGATTTTGTTTCAGGATGGCAAAGGCTTGGTAGATAGCCTTATATTGACCATACGAGTAGACACACAGGTGCATGTTTAGGCCGTGTGTGACATACGGTCAGTCCCATGGGCATGCCATTCAGCCGTGTGTCCCCTGCAAGTAAAATTTGTTAGTCAGTGTCTAAGTTGTGTGGAGGACATAGCCTCTAGCCACGGGCGTGTGCCTTAGCCGTGTACCCCAAATTGGTTGCTGATGTCAGAAATAGAATGTCAAGGTTTTTAGACACGAGCTAAGACACGGGCATGCCATGGCCGTGTGAGGGACACGGGCCATAGACACAGGTGTGTGTCAGGCCGTGTGAAAACCTCTGTTGGTTAGAATTCAAAATTTAATTCACGCGGGCATGGGACACGGGTGTGTCCCTAGATGCTTAGGCTGTGTGCGTCACACAGGCCATTAGCACGGCCATGTTATAATGATCACACAGGCGTGTTTCCCTTCCATACGGGCGTGTACCCTGTTTCAAGAGTTATTTTTATTTAGTCGGTTTTGAGGACCCAAGTTTGTTCCAAGTGGTTTCCAATGGATGTTTGGGTTCTTGTAAGCCCATGTGTTTTAAATTTTAAGAAAGTCTTGGTGACCTGGAACGTTTGTATGCATGTGTTTAAGTGTGGTAATGCCTCGTATTCCATCCTAGCGTAGGGCTTGGGTGTGGGGTGTTACAATGTGGGCCCATACGCCCAATTTGGCCCTAGCCCAAGTGAACCACACGGGCATACCTCGACCATCACACGGCCGTGACTTGCGCATGGCCTGGTCTTTGTCGATCACACGGCTATGTCGTCGGACACGGCCTGCCACACAGCTGTGTGGCATCGACTGATTGAAATTTTAGCTTTCACCAAATCCCGTTTTTCTATTTTTCAGGTACACACCTGGTATCGATTTGATACAGAAACACTCCTGAGCCTCCCAAAACCTAATAATCGACATACCAACACTCAGAATCAGACTGAATACACACTCAATTCGTAATTACGAAACCAACAACAAAACCAGTACTTACTCTAACACCACGAACGATTCGATTACAATAACACGAGAGGAGAGCCCCATTCTTCGCAATTCAATGTTCCAAAACCCAACAATTAGACTAACAAAAACAAAACATTATCTCTAGAATGACACAAAGTGAACCGACTCCTAATTCGAGAAGTAAAGCTTACCACGATATACACCAAGAACCAAAAGCACCAAAGATTTATTCAAGTAAACGAAAAAGAGGGAAACAAGAAAGGGGAATTTGACAGAATAATGAAAACTAGAATTGACGTGATTCTTATTGCGAAAGAGAGAAAATTTGAAACAGAAGAAGAAATAAAATTAAAAATAAAAATAAAAGTAAAGAAAATAGAATCAAAAGGTTATTAGGAATCCTTCAATTATCTCCACTAACCCACTACCCAGAATTCCAACCGTATTGAAACACTTGCGCAGAATCGAGAAAAATAAATTTCCATGCTTACGCAGGGTTTCAAACACAGGACCTCTAGCATACTATCACCCTTACCACTTGAACCAGTAGGCTCATTCTAATATGGATTAACAGAAAATTTAATATAAGCCCATTCAACAAGGGCAAGGCTTAGATCCAAAATTAACAAAATTTGGCAAAAGTGAGACTTAAACCCAAGACCTCTCACACACACCCAGAACACTTAACCACTGAAGCAGATACATAGTTGTGGCAGATTTTAACAAAAGCATCGATAAATTAATTGGGGCATTACAACTCTACCCCCTAAAAGAAATTTTAACCTCGAAATTTACCTGATCAGAACAGATGAGGATACTGCTAACGCGTCAAGTCCTCAGGTTCTCAAGTGGCTTCCTCAGTGCCATGATTTCGCCAGAGAACTTCACCGACGGTATAGACATTTTCCACAGAACCTTAACATCGCATTCCAGAATCTGAACCGGCTCCTCCTCAAAGGTCAAATCTAGCATAACCTCGATCTCCTCAACCGAGAAAACATGGGATAATCAGACTGGTACCGTCTCAACATCGAGACGTGAAACATATCATGAATACGGTCTAACTCTGGAGGTAGCTCTAATTGATAAGTAATCGGCCCCACACGCTTTACAATCTGATACGGCCTAATGAACCTAGGGATCAACTTGCCCTTACGGCCAAACCTCAGGACCTTCTTCCATGGAGAAACCTTAAGAAAAATAAAGTACCTCACAGAATACTCAATTTCACGCCTCTTCAAATCTGCATAGGATTTCTTCCTATCAGAAGTCGCTTTTGGACGATCTCGAATTAGTCTAACCTTACCCTCGGTCTCAGAAACCAACTCAGAACCAAAAATCGACGTTCACCTAACTCAGTCCAACATCGTAGAGTGCGACACTTACGACCATGCAAAGCCTCTTAAGGTGCCATCTGAATGCTAGCTTGGAAACTGTTATTGTAGGCGAACTTAGCTAACGGTAGATAATCCTCCCAACTACCTCAAAATTGATCACACAGCTCCTAAACATACCCTCCAGTATCCGAATCACTCTCTCATATTGACAATCAGTCTGATGATGAAATGCAGTACTGAAGTCCAATCTCAAACCCAAAACCTCATGTAGTTTCTTTTAGAACCGAAAATAAAGCGAGGATCTCTATCAGGAATGATAGAAACAGGCACTCCATGTAGTTTCACAATCTCCAAAATGTAGAGCTTTGCTAACTTTTGCAGTGAATAGTCCATCTAAACTGGAATGAAATGAGCAGACTTGATCAATTGATCCACGATGACCCAAGCAGACTCCTTCTTAGTAGGTGTCAAGGGCAACCCATTAACGAAGTCTATCATTACACGTTCCCACGTCCAAAGGGTAATCTTAACCGACTGTAGCAAACTCGAAGGTAACTAATGCTCAGCCCTAACTTGCTAACACATTAGACAATGAGCAACAAAATCTGTAACCTCACACTTCAACCCCGACCACCAATCAAACTCACGGAGATCACGATACATCTTATTACCACTGGGATGCATAGCATAAGGGCTATTATGCGCCTCCTTCAGAATCGACTGTCTCAAATTAGGGTCATTCGACATACAAATCCGACCTCGAAAACATAATACCCTATCATTATTCAATTCAAAATCTGAAGTGCTGCCACTCTCAACCTGACAAATCCGCACACCTATAGTCTTATCCACTAACTGTTTATCTCGAATCTGATCAATCCAAGTCAGCTTAACTTGCAACTTGGCTAACAGACTCCCATCATCAAACAAACTAAGGCAAGCAAACATCGCTCTCAGATCAGTCATCGCTCTACAGCTTAGAGCATCGGCCACCATATTGGCCTTACCCGGGTGATACTCTATAATGCAGTCATAATATTTAAGAAGTTCAATCCAACAGTGCTATCTAAGGTTCAACTCCTTCTGAGTAAGGAGATACTTAAGGCCCTTATGATCGGTATAGATGATACACCTCTCACCATATAGATAATGCCTCCATATTTTCAATGCGAAGACTACTGTAGCCAACTCGAGATCATGCGTCGGATAGTTCCCTTTGTGTGTCTTAAGTTAACGGGACGCACAAGCGACAACCTTACCATCCTGCATCAAAATGCACCCCAAACCGACATGCGATGTATCACTGTACACCACAAACTCCTTACTGAATTCAGGCTGTATTAGAATAGGAGTCTGAGTCAGAATAGACTTGAGCTTCTCAAAGCTCGATTGTTGTGTATCAGTCCAGACAAAAGGGACAGCCTTACACAGAAGCTTAGTAAGAGGAGCTGCAATCAAAGAGAACCCCTCCACAAACGTCGGTAATACCCCGCCAAACCCATAAAACTACGAATCTCAGATACATTCTTAGGCTCTTTCCAATCAAGCACAGCCTCTATCTTTCAAGGATCAACTCGAATCCCCTTAGCAGAAATGACACAACCAGAACTCACACTTGCTTAACTTTGCATAAAGCTGCTTCTCACGCAGAATCTGAAGTACAACTCTAAGATGTTCATCATGCTTATCCTCGGTCTTAGAGATATCAGAATATCATCGATGAAGACCACGAGGAACTAATCCAGATAAGGCTAAAATACTTTGTTCATTAGATCCATGAATGTGGCCGGAGCATTCGTCAGACCAAAAGGCATAATTAGGAACTCGTGATGTCCATATCGAGTCCTAAATGCGGTCTTATGGACATCAGCTTCCTTAACCCTCAACTGATGATTCCCAGATCGAAGGTCAATCTTAGAGAACACTAAAGCCCCTTTGAACTAATCAAAGAAGTCATCAATCCTCGAAAGTGGATACTTATTCTTCACAATCAACTTGTTCAACTACCAATAATCGACGCACATCCTCATGGTCCCATCCTTCTTCTTAACAAATAGAACTGGTGCTCCCCATGGAGACAAACTAGGATGGATGAAACCACGGTTTAAAAGCTCTTGCAGTTAAGCCTTAAGCTTTGTAAGCTCCTTTGGTGCCATTCAGTAAGGAGCAATAGACACTGGAGCTGTACCGGGAAGAAGCTCAATCCCAAACTCCACCTCTCTATTCAGAGGCAAACTCGGTAACACCTCAGGGAAAACATCCAGAAAATCCCTTACAATTCTAATATTCCCAACAGAAGAGTCCCTAGAACTAGAGACATTGACGTAAGCCAAGTACACCTCACACCCTTTCTGAACCAATTTCTCAGCCACAAGAGTGAAGATCATATTAGACAAGTAATCTCGATACCTGCCAATCACAACCACCTTAATATCGTATTCAGTCCTCAAAATGACCCTCTTAGTCGCACAGTCCAAACTAACTTGGTGCTTGACCAACCAATCCATGCCCAAAATTAAATCAAACTCCCCGAACAGAAGCTCCATCAAATTAGCCAGGAAAACAGTCCTTTGCACCACAAAAGGAACATCTCTATTTAGTTTACTAACCCTAACAGATTGCCCCAACAAACTTAGTACAGTAACTCACTTGAAGTGCTCTCAACGAAAACCCCCAAGTTTTTAGAAACAGAACTTGCTATATATGAGGGAGTAGACCCTATATCTATCAAAGCGGTGAATGGTATATCAAAAATAAAGAACGTACTGGTGATGACATATGGAGCATCTTTGTCCTCTCAGCGTCGAGCAACATAAACAAGTGCAGGCTGCCTCGCCTTTGTCTGACTAGCACCTTTACCCTGTGCTCTCTGTCCACAACCCAAACCTTTACCACCCCTAGCCTGACCATAGCCCCTAGTTGGCTGCTGAGCTACCCTCTGTGGCTGCATAAAACCAGGAGCTTGCATCAGATCTGGCCTTTTTCTTAGGCCTCTACACAAAAATCGAGGGCTCCGAATCCCTCTTGTTCTTACCTCTCTCACTATCTCTATTCTGGCGCTTCGTATGCTTAACATCTTATGCGATCTTCGCCTTTTCAACCAGAATAAAAAACTTGTGCTCCCTTTATGGAGCTATCAAAACTCTTAGATTATCTCTCAACATATCCTCAAAATGAACACACCTCTCATATGCCGATGCCACCACACCTCGAGCATAGCGGCTCAACCTAAAAAATTTAGCCTCATACTCGGCCACAGATCAGTCACCTTGCGTAAGATTCAGAAACTCACACCGGCAAGTATCTACGTAGCTAGCTCCTACATACTTACTCTGGAATGCAGTCTTAAAGTATTCCCAAGTCAGGCAATCAGGCTAAGTGCCCTCCTTAATCGTTAACCACCACTGGTATGCTTCGTCACGAAGCAAAGAGATTGCACCCTTTAATTTCTACTTAGGGGTACAGTCCAGATTATCCATAATTCTCTCGGTGGCCTCCAACCAATACTCGGCCACGTTAGGGGCAACTCCTTTGACACCCCTAAATAACTTAGCTCTATTAGACTGGAGTCGTTTAGTTACCGACCCACAACCCCCAGATCCAGAATGGGGGCCAACGACCCTCTCCAATATCCTCAGGATGGCTTGGGACAATGCGTCGTCCCCAACCGAGCAACTCTGAGACCTAATCTCAGTAGTAGGTGACATAGGTGTCTCACTAGTGTCCAAATTTGGCATGCTGCCCAGAGATGACGACTCAGCTCAAGCCCCCCTACGGCCTTTACCTCGTCCTCAAATACCACGTCCACGAATACCTCGTTTGCTCATTATAATTTTAATTTTATTAACAAATGTTTTATGCAGAAAATTTCAGGAGTTCAAAGTATTTCAAATGTTTAAGTCTTTAAATGTTTCACTACATTTTCGGAGAGTACTAACTTATAGTGTTTTGAAAGTAAAAATCTACAGTATTTTGGAATAATTTATCTAACTTTCAAAACACTTACAAAATCGGGCCGGAGACTCGATGTACCACGTACTTCATCAAAGTGTTGAAAACCAATTCTTTAAAACCAAATTTTGGATCTCAAAATTCACAGCTGAGTTTTGCAACCTGGCTCTGATACCAGTAAATGTAAAACTCCAAACTCGATCTAAACGTTATGGCTGAATCTGGCTATGTCACATGGAAGGGATTTTGAAAACGGAGCTAACTAGATAAAGACCTTAAGCTTATAAGCCCTTAGTTGCTTTCATTTATTTTAAAACATATATTAAATTAGTCAACTTGCCTTAATACATATCATTTTAGTGGAAGCTTAGGAAAAAATCATCGTTTTTAAGGAAAATAGTTTGCATTCTTTGAAAATCATGTTTTAGGTAAAACCATCGTAGTAATAAGCAAGTTAAATCCAAAAACCTAAAACCAAAGCCAAACAGTTTAAAAGAGTCCAGAGAGTCCCAGAAAATACAACATCTCAAATCTCAATGCTAAAACTTAAGTAAAACCTTTAAATAAAATAAAACAGTAATAGCAATTGGTCACTGTCAAGCCCTCAGCTGCACCAATCCGCCTAATGTTGTGGATTACCTGAACAGATCAACCGAAAAGAAGTGAGTTTACATAAACTCAGTGTATAACTCCATAGAATTAAGCACACACACATACAGAAATCCAGAATCAGACAGATACAGTGTAACATCCCTAACCCGTATCCGTTGCCAGACTAAGGTTAAGAGGCATTACCGGACATATCAAAACATTTCTCAAACATTTCATAATTGTTATATCATCATAGTCACACATCATAGTGAGTCCTTTACATAGGTCAACTAGACCTTAAACATGCATTAGAAAGGGATTGGGACTAAACCGAGCACATATAATTTTTTTTCTAAAACTTAAACATTTTTCAAAGTTATATAGGTCACATGCCCGTGTGAAAAGGCTGTGTGCCTCACACAGCATTAGACACTTCCGTGTGTCTAGGTTGTGGCAAAACAAGGCATACATACTAACTTGTCCACACGACCACAAGACATGCCCGTGTGCTAGGCCGTGTGAAAATTAAGGAGGCTACTGACTTGGGTCATACGGCCAGTCACACGCCCGTGTGTCTAGCCCGTACTCGAAACTAACTTGGCCACACAACCTAGCACACGCCCATGTGTGCGACCGTGTGGTCTGCCCAAGCTTATTTTGAAATGGCCAATGAGCAACACGGCTGAGACACATGCCCGTGTTCCTGCCCGTGTGCGTAAAAGAAATAGGCCATTTACAAGGCCAATTTGCCACCCATTTAGGGTTCTCCCTGCAAGTAACATTCAAGCATCAAATACATCATATTTCTAACAAATTTCAACCACAAAACATTCATTATTCATGTCATATATTCATCAACTAAATTCATGCTCATTATCCAAATAAAAACATACCATATTTACCAACCAAACACATTCAATTATACATGTCCATCTCACTAAGTTTCACATTCTTTCTCATGCCAAACTATTACCAAATTCCAAAATAAGCATATACCATAACTTACCAAAATTGACCATTTCATTTGATCATTCAAGAATGCATCAAAATGTATCATTTTTGAACACAAAACTTCTACCTAAAATCCATTCATAATCACATCCATAACTAAGCCATATCAGATGTCTAGATATATACAAAATATAATCACATACTTCTAGCCTATACATGCCTTACTTCAATATATACATTTTCAAAAGGTACCAAAATAGAGTTCGATAGTGTGGTGATGATCCTCAATGATCCCCGAGCTTACGGTAGCTTCGATATCTATAAAATAATGTGTAATAGTCGGTTTAGACCCTAGTTAGAATAATGGTTTTGGGACCACAAATTTGAGTCAGAAAAATATTTTAATATTATTTTTCGTGCTTATAATAGGTGAATTGACATGTGTTAAAGTTTCATATGAAAATTTGATCGTTTGTGTGCTTAATTTTAAAAAAGGACCTAATCACTGAAAATGTAAAAGATGTGTTCTATTTTCTAAAGTGCCTATTTGATATGTCTTTATAATTGAGAGGTCCTTATGTTGTTATTTGACCATTGAACATATGAGTAGACATTAATTGCCTAGATATTAATGTTTTTAAATGTTTATAATGCAAAGGTAAATTGGTAATTGATGTATTAATGTTAATTAAATTAAACAAAACAAGAACATAGTTCATATGCTCATCTTGCCGAAAATTGAAAAACAAAAGAAAGAATAAAAGCTCTTAGGGTTTCGACACTTGTGATTGTGGATTAAGGTATGTGTTTTGATCAGTTTTTTATAATTTCTACGTTTTTGTAATCGTTGCTTAGTAATCTATCAAGCCCATGCCCTAATTTCTGATTTTATTGATGATTTTGAGTTATGCCATTGTTGATAATGTGAGCTTTATGAAGTTGATTATGGTAAATTAAAGATATGTGTAAGATTACTAAGTTTTGTCTTTGAATTTTTGATGAATTTGAGTAATTTGGGCTAGATTGTGAAATTTGTAAATTGAGGGACTAAAATGAGAAATAAATGAAATATATGGACTTATATGTATATTATGAAAATTTGGCTAAGTATATGTGTAAGAAAAATTTGTGTATTGAATGATTTTGTGAATTAGAGACTAAAGTGTCAAAATGTGAAAATGTGAAAATGTGAGGGCTAATTTGTAAAATGTCCTAAATGTGTGTTTATGAATTGAATTGAATGATTTGGTGAATAAAAGGGTTAAATTTGAATGTGTTTAGATCAAGAACCAAAGAAAACGAATTTAGATCTGGGAAAGTCGAAAGTCATTGAGTAGTCGATTCCATTCGCCCGAATCTGTATGAGGTAAGTCAATATACAAATAAATATGTTTGAATTGAATTACTATTGCTTATATGGTATTTAATTGTGATGATTAACTATTCGAGCTCAATAAGTGTTATCCGAGAAATCTCCGATAATGTGACAATGTCCGAAAGGCCGGTATGAGCCATAGGAATAGTTAGGATACATATGTCATGACATAGGATCCGATATGTGTTATCGTGTAAGACCGCATATGGGACGTTGGCATTGACTTATGATTTATGTGTAATGTAACACCCCGAACCCGAGACCGTCGCCGGAGTCGAACACGAGGTGTTAACAGACTTCAAACCACTTATTGAGAATTTCCCAGACAAGCTGCCAATCTGTGTACTAGTCGCTTCAAAAATAATAACTTGAGTTTTACAACTCAAAAATCAGTTTCGTAATTTTTCCCTGAAACTAGACTCACATGTCCATCTACAGATTTTTTTCTAGAATTTTTGGTCGAGCCAATTAGTACAGTTTATTAGTTAAAGTCTCCCATGTTACGGGGGTCGACTACACTGACCTTCGTGCGTTACAACTCGAATAACTCCCTGTGCAGGGCTTCAATACTGATGCCGTTTGTTTCTATAGAAACTAGACTCAAAGATGAATTTATACATATATGGTATGACTCCTAATTATCTCTGGTTAATTTATAATGAATTTTCAAAGTCAGAACAGGGAATCCAGAAACCGTTCTGGCCCTGTTTCACGAAAACCCAAATATCTTTTAACATACAACTCATATGACCGTTTCGTTTCTTCCATATGAAAATTGATTCATCAAGGTTCATTTACATAATTTATTCACTATTTAATTCCATACATACATACATACATACATACATACATACATACATCACCACTTTTCTTTTCACCTCTTTTCTTTTCATTCAATACTTTCATCACCACATACATACATGTATATAAATTTATCATTCCTTTCGGCATAATTACATAGACATTATGTCTATTTAAATCAATACAAAATATATGCTTAGTGACCTACCTTGTGTTGGGTAAAACAGTCCAAGTCGGCTACTCGATGACCTTCGTCTTTCCCTTGCTTGATTCTCCTTCTTTAACTCCTTGAGCTTAATCAATAAATCAACTAGTTTAACCATCTCGCTAAACATTCATAATTCAATTACACATGCATATGTATGTTTGTATATTCGGCAACCATCCTCACTTATTACCCATTTAGTCAATTATCTAAGCCAAGATAAGGCTTCAATACAGTTGCCTCTAACCGAATACATGCACACCAATCTACTTCATTTGGCGAATATGCATGTCTATGTTGAGGCCAATTTTACACTTAATAACACACAAAAAACAGCATACATTTTACTAACTAACGATTACATATTGTAGCTCAATACACATCTCTCATTTACTACATAACCAAACATCATCACAAGCAAATATACACCTTGAAATAGTATATATGTCATACCAATTCATCATGTGCAAACACATATTCATGTAGGTGCAAGGGCCGAATCTCAAGTTGTTTATATCCAAATATAAACACATATCCAAAGCTCAAATCTTACCTACCATGCAACATGCATGAATCATACTTATGAATATACCATGACCGAATACATCACAATACCATAATTTTGGTCATGATTAAGCAAAGAACTTAATGTCTTACTCAAAATACTAAAAAAAGTCCAAGAGCCATCAATCCCCATCACATATACCATTAACAAGCTTCATATTTAACATGCAATGGCATTAACACAAAATCCACCTTGGCCAAATACCATCCCCATGATATAACAAAGAATTGAACCATGGGCTAATAAGAACATCAAGCTAGTAACTAAAAACATGCATGAATCTCATGGCACAACCTCAAACATACCTTAATCTTGATGAAGTATAGCCAAACCCCTTCCTAATCCTCTTCCAAACCAAACATGAAGCAAAAATTCCCTCTTCTTCCTTAGGATTTTCGGTCAAGAGAGAATGAAAGGATGATCAATTTTTTTTCTTTTCTTTTCTTCAATACACGGCAATAGGGGGGGTTCACTCACACACATTTTTTTTCATTCTTTATTACCCATGCTTATTTGTTTATTTCTTTTCTCCCTAATGCACCAACAAAACATGTCTATGACATGTTTTTCCCATCCTCATTGTCATGGCCGCCACCTCTTATAAAAGAGGGATATTTGACATGCAAGGCCATTGTTTTGCATGCATGCTTTAATTAGTCATTACACATTCCCCCATCATACTTCCAAAGTTTTCTACTAGGTCCTTTCTAGTGAAATTCACATTTATAACTCTAAATCAAAACATCAAAAATGTCACACATGAGTTAACACATATTATAGGCAATAAAATAAATATTAAATTATTTTTATGCCTCGGTTTTGTGGTCCCGAAACCACATTCCGACTAGGGTCATTTTAAGGCTGTCACAACTCTCCCCCACTTAAGAAATTTTCGTCCCCGAAAATCTTACCGGTAAATAGATTTGGGTATCGCTCTTTCATAGGGTTCTTGGGTTCCCAAGTAGCTTCTTCTATCTCGTGTTTGAGCCATAACGCCTTCACCAGCGGAACCCTTTTGTTTCGCAACTCCTTCACTTCACGAGCTAGGATACGAATCGGTTCTTCTTCATAACTCATATCGGCTTGAATTTCAACCTCTGATGGACTAATTACGTGCGACGGATCGGATCTATAGCGTCGAAGCATCGAAACATGAAAGACGTCGTGAATCTTTTCAAGTTCGGGGCAAAATCGACGATCACGCGAATCGACCGACTCGCTCGGATATCTCATATGGCCCGATGAACCTCGGACTCAATTTGCCCTTGCGCCCAAATCGAGTATCTTTTTCCAAGGCGAAACTTTAAGAAACACTTTATCTCCCACGATACTCAATGTCTTTTCGTTTCAGATCCGCGTCGACTTTCGACGATCGGAGGCTATCTTGATTTTCACGGATTACTCTTACTTTCATTCAAACATCTTTAATCAAATCCACTCGAAAATTTTGCTCTCACCGAGCTCGGTCCAAGACAATGGTGTACGGCATTTACGCCGCACAAGGCCTCGTAAGGCGCCATCTTAATACTTGATTGAAAACTATTGTTGTAAGCGAATTCAATCAAAGGTAAATATCGCTCCCATGAACCATCGAACTCGAGGATGCAACATCTCAACATATCCTCAAGTATCTGAATTATTCGCCGGATTGACCATCGGTTTGGGGGTGAAAGGCGGTGCTAAAATGCAACTTGGTACCCAAAGCTTCTTGCAATTTCTTCCAAAATCGCGAGGTGAACCTCGGATCTCTATCCGACACAATGTAAATCGGTACCCGTGTAATCTCACAATCGAGAAACGTACAATTCAGCTAGTTTATCCAATGAAAAATCCGACGACAGGATAAAGTGAGCCGACTTAGTCGGTCTATCAACAACAACCCAAATCGCATCCTTCTTACTAGTCGACAATGGCGGCCGGACACAAAGTCCATTGTGACTCGATCCCATTTCCACTCGGGTATCATGATCGGTTGAAGTAACCTCAAGGCACTTGATGTTCCGCTTTCACTTGTTGACATATTAAACATCTCAAACAAAGTCGGAGATGTCTCGTTTTATACCATGCCACCAAAACCGACATTTCAAATCGTTGTACATCTTCGTACTCCCGGGTGAATTGACATTCGGCTACAATGAGCTTCGCTCGTAATCATCGAAATGAGTTCGAATTTCTTGGAACACACAAACGATTTCGAACCTCAAACAATCGTCATCATCAATTTGAAACTCCGATTCCTTGTTCGGAACACACTCAACCCGTTTTGCAACCAACTCATCGTCAACTTTCTGAGCTTCGCGAATTTGATGAGTCAATAATGGTTTGGCCTTTAATTCGGCTATTAACACATTGTCGGGTAGGATAGGCAAGTGTACATTCATTGCTCGTAAAGCAAACAGTGATTTTCGGCTTAATGCGTCCGCAACCACATTAGCCTTTCCCGGGTGATAATCAATGACCAGCTCATAATCTTTCAACAACTCAAGCCAACGTCTTTGTCTCAGATTTAAGTCTCTTTGAGTCATCAAATATTTGAGACTTTTGTGATCCGAAAATACATGGCACTTCTCACCAAATAAGTAATGTCGCCATATTTTCAAGGCGAATACGATGGCAGCTAATTCGAGATCATGGGTCGGATAATTTTTCTCATGTGGCTTTAATTGTCTCGATGCATAGGCCACAACTCGACCTCCTTGCATCAATACGCAACCTAACCCAAGTAGGGAGGCATCACTATAGATGACAAACTCTTTGTCGATTCGGTCATACTAGTACTAGAGCTTCCAGTCAAATGAGTTTTCAATTGGTCGAAACTTTTTCGACACTTTTCCGTCCATTCAAACTTGACATCTTTCAAGCGGTTTACGTCATGGGTGTGGCTATCATCGAGAATCCTTTTACAAACCGTCGGTAGTAACCGGCAAGTCCCAAAAAGCTCCGAACCTCAGTAATATTTCTTGGAGGCTTCCAGTTAAGTATGGCTGAAATTTTGCTCGGGTCGACTCGAATACCCGATGCGGATACCACATGACCCAAGAAGCTAACCTCTCTTAACCAGAACTCACACTTGCTGAACTTAGCATATAACTGCTTATCCCGTAAAATTTGCAACACTAATCTCAGGTGCTCCACATGTTCGGTCTCATCTCTTGAATAGACCAAGTTGTCGTCAATGAACACAACTACGAACCGATCCAAATACGGTCTGAAGATCCGATTCATCAAATCCATAAATGCCGCAGGGGCATTAGTGAGCCCAAACGGCATCACTAAGAACTCGTAGTGACCATATCTCGCTCAAGGCGTTTTGGGTATGTCCGAATCCGAATTAGAATCGATAATAGCCCGATCTCAAATCTATTTTTGAGAACACTGAGGCTCCCTTCAGTTGATCGAACAAATCATCGATACGCGGTAACGGATATTTGTTCTTTATTGTCACTTTATTAAGCTGACGATAGTCGATGCACAACCTCATGGTTCCGTCCTTCTTTTTCACAAACAACACTGGTGCACCCCAAGGTGAAAAACTTGGTCGAGCGAAACCTCTATCCGTCAACTCTTGCAACTGAGCTTTCAACTCCTTCAACTCGGTTGGTGCCATACGATACGGAGCTATCGAAATTGGTGTAGTCCCAGGTACAAGCTCAATACCAAACTCTACTTCCGAACGGTGGTAAACCGGTAATTCTTCAGAAAAACATCCGGTATTCACAAACCACCGCATCGATTCGGGTTTCTTTTCCAATTCCTTATCATCAAGTACATACGCAAGGTATGCTTCGCACCCCTTTCTTACATGTTTCTGGGCCAACATTGTTGATATTACAGCTGGCAACCCTTTAAGTCCGTAGACTCAACTCGGATTATCTCGTTATTCGCAAGACCTCAAATCAATAGTCTTGCTTTTGCAATTCACAACCGCATCATGCACGGTCAACCAATCCAAACCAAGAATAAAATCAAGTTCATCAAGCGGCAAAAGCATCAGTCCGCGGAAAGCGGGACCCTCGGATTACTAGGGACATTTCTTGCACACTTTGTCGACAAGCACGAACGACCCAAGGATTTGACACCGAATTACGAACTCGAGAGACTCAATAGGTAAAGTCTTCTTTGGATGCTAAGGTTTCATATATAAGAATGAGTAGAACCAGGTCAATCAAAGCAATCACATTAGTATCAAAGAGAGTGAAAGTACCAGTGATAACATCGGGGAGGATGCTTCCTCTCGTGCACGGATGACATATGCCCTAGCAGAGTACTGGTCTCGGATCGAACAGCAGTATCGGTGGCCCCTCTCGACTACCACCCCTACCTCCTGAAATTCTTGGTGGTCTACCTCTAGTTGTCATTCCACTAGGTCTTGCACCTTGCATCCTATTCTTCTCATCAAGCTCGTGCAATCTCTAATGAAGTGGTCCTTCAACCGCATCCGTAACAAGCCCTATTGGTAGACTTACCCCAACATTCACCTATGTGTCTTCTCCCACATTGGGGGCATTCAGGTTTCTCTTGACGGTTATTGCCCACACTAGCTACCGAAGTAGCTCGGTAGTCCGTCAATGGTCGTGCTCTAATGGAAATTCCTGCAGTCGTCCTCGATTTATTGGTGTCCTCCCTGAACTTCTTTACAGCCGAGAACGGAGCTTTACCCGTCGATCTTTTGCGATAGTCTCTAGCTTCAAATTCAGCCTTCTTCTTTTCCTTTCCAAGTTCCTCCGCCTTGCAGGCTCGTTCAACTAGTGTTACGAATTCTTTTATCTCCAAAATACCCACTAGTAGCTTTAGATCTTCATTCAATCCTTCTTCAAACCTCTTGCACATAGCAACCTCATCAGCCACACACTCCCGGGCATACCGATTGAGTCTTACGAACTCATGTTCGTATTCAGATACTGTCATACGGCCTTGCTTGAGTTCCAAGAATTCGTTACGCTTTTGATCGATGAACCGTTGACTAATATATTTCTTTCGAAACTCCGTTTGAAAGAAATCCCAAGTAACTCGTTCGTTTGGAACTATGGAAATCAAGGTCCTCCACCAATAGTAGGTGAGTCTCGCAACAAGGATATAGCACACTTTAGACATTCATCGGTGTGCATGACAGTTCATCAAACACCGAATGGTGTTATCAAGCGTAACTCGGCCCTTTTCGGCGTCATCGGTAACTATGGCCTGAACTCTTCAGCCCAGCGCTTCCTAATCAAGTCTACTGGTGGCTTACTCAGCCTCACGGTCGATGGAATCGATGGCATTACGGGCTCTTGGGGTGGATTATTCAAATTCGGGAATTGTTGGACAGCCGGATTGGTTCGGGCATATTCGCGACCCACTCATTCATCATGGTAAAGAAGGCTTGTCTAGCCCTCTCACCCTGATTATTCGCAGATGACTGAGGTTTAACAGGCGGCGTCCCTTGTGCAGGAGCAGCCGCTACACTTTCAACGTCATCCGCCAAGGTTCTCTACACCGGATCCATTTACTAATCAAAACAATAATTTTAACCGTCAGAAGTCATCACACATTTAAACATTAACATTAAGGCATGTATAGCTAGACTCATACGTGCTATGGTAGTCCTAGAACCGACTAAACCATAGCTCTAATACCAATAAAATTGTAACACCCCGAACCCGAGACCGTCGCCGGAGTCGAACACGAGGTGTTAACAGACTTCAAACCACTTATTGAGAATTTCCCAGACAAGCTGCCAATCTGTGTACTAGTCGCTTTAAAAATCATAACTTGAGTTTTACAACTCAAAAATCAGTTTCGTAATTTTTCCCTGAAACTAGACTCACATGTCCATCTACAGATTTTTTTCTAGAATTTTTGGTCAAGCCAATTAGTACAGTTTATTAGTTAAAGTCTCCCATGTTATGGGGGTCGACTACACTGACCTTCGTGCGTTACAACTCGAATAACTCCCTGTGCAGGGCTTAAATACTGATTCCGTTTGTTTCTATAGAAACTAGACTCAAAGAGGAATTTATACATATATGGTATGACTCCTAATTATCTCTAGTTAATTTATAATGAATTTTCAAAGTCGGAACAGGGAATCCAGAAACCGTTCTGGCCCTGTTTCACGAAAACCCAAATATCTTTTAACATACAACTCATATGACCGTTTCGTTTCTTCCATATGAAAATGGATTCATCAAGGTTCATTTACATAATTTATTCACTATTTAATTCCATTCCTACTATTTTTAGTGATTTTTCACATCCACGTCACTGTTGCTGCCAGCATCTATTTCTAGGGTAGACTTTCTCTAACACATAGTTTCTATGATTCAACCACCCCTTTTTCATATATAGTCCAAAATATAATCATGATGACCCATTCTAATGGCTGGTCATTGCCAAACATTTCCGTGCTTCTTAATGAGCATATACATACCAAATGATTATAACATTATGCTCAAAATATTTATACGCCATTTTCGCATGGCTATTCAAAATTTTACATACCAAGTTCAAACAAAACATAATAGCTTATACATGCCGTAATGTACTCCAAGACCAACTACGAAGAAAATACCAAAAGTTGTTAGCGGTGTGATGACTTGATGACGGTCCCGAATACGTAAAAAGTCGAGTCCAAGAAACCTAAAATAGGTGACAAGCAAACACCGAATGAGTATATAACTCAGTAAGTCATAAGCAATGCACTAACAACCATTAATAACATTATCGCAAGAGGAAGCAAAATGGAACGAGGCTAATTACTCCATTCAAACCGAACTATACCATAGTTCCTTAGACCTTCGATTCAATCATACATCTACATGACCTTTCACTCATTCGCATGATAATTCTTATGTACGTGACTTCAATTTACATTGTCACATAGGTTCAAACTTACCAAGCTCAACTCCAAATATAAACATAGCGCCTATTAGCCATGAACTCAAGGTACTTACCCGACCCGCTGTCCGTGGTCAACTCAATAATGTCGCACACTCAAGTGTCAATAGTGATTCAAAAGCATATAGTGAGTCCGCACACTCAAGTGCTATATAATCAACTCGCACACTTAGTGCTATATGATCAAACTCGCACACTTAGTGCTGTACAAATTTTAAACCCGCACACTTAGTGCCATTCTCATGATCACAAATGTTTATACCCGCACACTTAGTGCCGAAATCAACAACTCAATACTTCTCACCTCTTTTCTTTTCATTCAATACTTTCATCACCACATACATACATGTATATAAATTTATCATTCCTTTCGGCATAATTACATAGACATTATGTCTATTTAAATCAATACAAAATATATGCTTAGTGACCTACCTTGTGTTGGGTAAAACAGTCCAAGTCGGCTACTCGATGACCTTCGTCTTTCCCTTGCTTGATTCTCCTTCTTTAGCTCCTTGAGCTTAATCAATAAATCAACTAGTTTAACCATCTTGCTAAACATTCATAATTCAATTACACATGCATATGTATGTTTGTATATTCGGCAACCATCCTCACTTATTACCCATTTAGTCAATTATCTAAGCCAAGATAAGGCTTCAATACGGTTGCCTCTAACCGAATACATGCACACCAATCTACTTCATTTGGCCGAATATGCATGTCTATGTTGAGGCCAATTTTACACTTAATACCACACAAAAAACAGCATACATTTTACTAACTAACTCATTACATATTGTAGCTCAATACACATCTCTCATTTACTACATAACGAAACATCATCACAAGCAAATATACACCTTGAAATAGTATATATGTCATACCAATTCATCATGTGCAAACACATATTCATGTAGGTGCAAGGGTCGAATCTCAAGTTGTTTATATCCAAATATAAACACATATCCAAAGCTCAAATCTTACCTACCATGCAACATGCATGAATCATACTTATGGATATACCATGACCGAATACATCACAACACCATAATTTTGGTCATGATTAAGCAAAGAACTTAATGTCTTACTCAAAAATACTAAAAAGAAAGTCCAAGAGCCATCAATCCCCCATCACATATACCATTAACAAGCTTCATATTTAACATGCAATGGCATTAACACAAAATCCACCTTGGCCAAATACCATCCCCATGATATAACAAAGAATTGAACCATGGGCTAATAAGAACATCAAGCTAGTAACTAAAAACATGCATGAATCTCATGGCACAACCTCAAACATACCTTAATCTTGATGCAAGTATAGCCAAACCCTTCCTAATCCTCTTCCAAACCAAACATGAAGCAAAAATTCCTCTTCTTCCTTAGGATTTTCGGTCAAGAGAGAATGAAAGGATGATCAATTTTTTCTTTTCTTTTCTTCAATACACGGCAATAGGGGTTCACTCACACACATTTTTTTTTCATTCTTTATTACCCATGTTTATTTGTTTATTTCTTTTCTCCCTAATGCACCAACAAAACATGTCTATGACATGTTTTGCCCATCCTCATTGTCATGGCCGCCACCTCTTATAGAAAGAGGGATATTTGACATGCAAGGCCATTGTTTTGCATGCATGCTTTAATTAGTCATTACACATTCCCCCATCATACTTCCAAAGTTTTCTACTAGGTCCTTTCTAGTGAAATTCACATTTATAACTCTAAATCAAAACATCAAAAATGTCACACATGAGTTAACACATATTATAGGCAATAAAATAAATATTAAATTATTTTTATGCCTCGGTTTTGTGGTCCCGAAACCACATTCTGACTAGGGTCGTTTTAAGGCTGTCACATGTAAGCCCATGTCTGGGACATTGGCATCGTATTTGATTTCGTGTAAGACCCTGTCTAGGACAGTGGCATCGATATTTGATTACATGTAAGACCACGTCTGGGACGTTGGCATTGTATGAGCTTTCCGAGCTATCCACGTATCCTTATGATTCTGAACGATTCAATGGGCATTCCAAGAAATGAATGATTATATGAAATGTGTATTAGATTCAGGTACGTTTGAAATTGACTATCATATTTGATGTTGAAAGGTAAGTATATGTATCTTTGTGATCAAGTGATTACATGTGACAAAAGTATGAGAAAATATGTTGTATGTAGAAATGAATGGGGAATATATAAAATGTATTTGAGCTATGTGGTTTGTGATAGCATTTGGCTAGGGAGTATATGGATTTTATGATGCTTATATGTTTATATTGTTAAGTTTATTTGTATATGGCTTACTAAGCTTTTGAAAGCTTACTTTGTGTGTCTTTCAACTGTTTTATAGATATCGTAGCTACCGGGAGCTCGACGATCATCGAGGATCGTCACCATACTATCAAACTTCATTTTGGTACCTTTTGAAAATGTTTATATTGAAGTATGGAATGTATAGGCTAGAAGTAATTGTATATGTTTTGGTAATGTGTATATCTAGCCATGTGATTTGGCTTGGTTTTGGTAATGAATATGAATGAGTATTTGGTATGAATTATGTGATGCAATGTTGTCTTTATGATATGGTCTTGAATGGCCAAAGAATTGGTCAATTTGGTAAGTTTTGATATGTGCCTATTATGGAATTTGGTAAGAATTTGGCATGAGATTTGATGGTGTGATTAGAGATTATGAAACCTATGTTTTGGTATGATTTTGACTTAGGGTTTGGGTATATTTCGGTTTATATATTGAGTATGAAATTGATGAATAATGTTATGGCATGAATGGTATATGTTTTTGTTGAGAAATGGTTGAGAATTTGGCATAAAATGATGTATGCATTTGGTTTAGGCCCGACCCCTTTCTAAAGCATGTTTACGGTCTTGTTGACCTATGTAAGGGACCTTGTAATGATATATGAATATGTTTGAATGATGCTTTTGAATTTATTTTTGAAATGTTCCGATTTGTCCAGTAATGCCTCTTAACCCTAGTCCAGCAACAGATACGGGTTAGGGGTGTTACACAATGCAAACACACACACAAAGTAAGCTTTCAAAAGCTTAGTAAGCCATATACAAATAAACTTATCACATAACATCAATCTAAATCAATTCATTCATATAATTAATTCAAGGCAAAATACATTCACATTTCCATATATATCTTATAATTCATTTGATCATGATTCACATATATATATATATAACATATCTCATTATCATAACAACTCATACTTATATCATAGATTCACCAAGGTACATGTACTTACCTTTCATTCTCAAACATGGTATCCAATTCAAACGTACCTGGATCATATACACATTCACATAGTCATCCATTTTCTCAGAATACTCGTTGGAAACACAAAATTTTACACACTTTTTCATACCCTTTTTAACTTAAATTCATGCGAACGGTTAAATTCTTGTCGGAAAATAATTAATTTTTATAAAATAATTAAAGTTCACTTAAAATATGAACATGTTGAAATTTAGTTAATTTTATAATTATTTTTGATGAATTTTGGTTATTTTCGACAGATTTGCACAAACGGCAAAAAATGGCTCGGCAGACACTACCAGAAGCACAAAACCAAGAAGCAATTTGAAGTATCAAGGAGAATTAATTTCTAGCCTAAGACGGTCCAATTATGTGTATTAATTCATAATATAATTAATTTTAATTTATACCCAATTTAATTTGGGCTAAATAAATTATTATTAATTAATTATGGAAAAAGTGATCCAGTAGAACCGAACCGATTGAATGGAACTGGCCAAGGATTAAGCAGCCCAAAACTGCCCATATGCTGACCCAAATCAGCTTATTAGTTGATTAATTAAGCTTACAAAGGAGCCCTTGAAGACTTGTCAAAGTTGCATTCAAGCCCCTCCACAATCGATGGCTTTATGGATTTGCCCCAAGCCATATTTAGCAAAGTTGAAGCCATAAACTTTTCCACATAGATGGCCGGCCAAGGGGTGGCTCTGTGGCTGCTACTTTTAGCAAATTTTATCTGCCACATTAAGTTATTAAAACCCATATTGGCTGACCATTCAAAACACACCTGAATTCATTCACATCTCTTCTCTCCTCTCCCACTTTCTCCTCTCATTTTCCCATTTCAAGTCCCTTGCTCTTGTGCCGATTTCTCCCCTTGGAAAGGGGTACTTCTTCAGGCATTTTGAAGCAGCAATTGAGTATTCATAGAAGCCTTGATCGGAAAGAACAACAGAGAATGAAGACGGAGCAAACTAGTCAAGCCACGGAGAAACACCAGATTTGATTATTGTTCCCTATCACTTTAATTTTTGTTGTTGTTATGATGAACATATCTTTTAATATTTATGTTGTTGGAATGGTTAATTTAATCAGTTTATGTAACACCCCTTACCCATACTCAAGACCAGGAAAAAGTACGAGGCATTTCCAGACACATACTCAGACATTTCAAAAAATAATACAGGTTATAAAATTTCATTCTAATTTAAAACCAATCAAACAACATCATAGTGTCCCTATTATGGGCCTATAAGGTCCAAAACATACATTAAAATCGATTCGAGACTAAATCGAGAACTATTGCAAATTTTAGTAAAATTTCTAGGGTTATGCCTTACACGTCCGTGTAGAGGAAAAGCACATGCCCTTGTGCTTAGCGTGTCCCTCACCCGTGTTGAATTATTTGAATTTATTTTTTAGTTTGAACCTACAGGGGTTTTCACACGGCCAAACACACGCCCGTGTCCCTGGCCCATGTCCCTCACATGGCCTAGACACGCCCGTGCCATCGCCCATGTCCAAAAACCTGAACATTCTGTTTATGATATCATCATTTATTTTGAGGCACACGGCCAAGCAACAAGCCCGTGTGCTTAGGCCGTGTCCACCACACAGTTGAGACACATGGTCATGTCTCTACCTGTGTGTTTACAACCATGCAAACTGACCTAAAATTTTAGGTGCAAGGGACACACGGCCAGGTAACACGCCCATAAGGCTGACCATGTGTCAGACACGGCCTAGATACATGCCCGTGTGTCTATCTGTTTGGACCTTTTTAGGGCTATTTCCAAGCCTTTGGTCACCCTCTATCATCCATACACACTTATAGGTTTCAATGGTATTTAACATGGCTTAATTATACTCTTCAACAATCTTAGTATAAATCATTGCATGTTAGCCTCATCTCATCAGTTTAGTACATGCTAAATTATCCTTTTCGTATTAGGGATTAACATAGCACATTTTACATTTTACCCTTAGGCCATATTATAACCATATACCATTATATGCTATGTCTACTCTCAAATTATTAGGTCCCATTTCAATCATCCATCCATGATAAACCTCATCATCATATCTCATGAAGCATTTAAACATAAACATGCATCATTAGTAGGTTAACAACCTACATTAATATGAGCCATATCTCATGGCCATATACAAAAGAATAAGTATACCATTTAAGCCTTTACATTGGCTAGCCAAATGACACATATAAAAAAATAACCAAAAACCCTATACATGCCATTAAACAAAATAAAAGTATCTATAAATCAAAGCGAGACAAGTCGATAGTGTGTTGATTCTCTAACCGTCTTCCAATCTTCACGAGTCTACGAGCTCTGCAAGATAGGGAAAAGGGAGGAGGTAAGCACTTATATGCTTAGGAAGTCCAGATAACTGGAAAGTAAACTTACCTATTAATTAGGATACAACCATATTTAGGCAATAATTTCAACAAGCATGAAATTGTTTCACTATCACATGCACTCCATCATCAGGTTAGTCTTATAACAATACATCATGCCATTAGTCTTAGATGAGCTCATCAACTGAATATTTTCATCTCTGTTTCTCATGTTAATCTAAATGAATTTATCAGAAATCTCAATAGATAGCCCAAATTACCGTCAAGCCACACAAGTGATCATCTCAAGTACACACTCCCGCGAACCATACATCTTACGCAGGATTACCAGTCCAGGATAAATCCCTTTTAATGACAATTGCTCTCATAAACTCATATTTGAATTGCCAGTCCATGCTAAATTGAGTCCTCAATTGGATTACCCATCCGGGCTAAATCCTTAATGCACTCATATTCTTCGGGAGGCTCAATCACTCAAGGAACACCCGTCTGAGCTAGATCCTTTCTATTTTTAGATCATCGGATTACCCATCCGGGCTAAATCCTTTCTTGCAACGCATGCAGGATCTCATGTCATGTAAGCGATAATTTATCCATTGGATTTCCCTTTCTATTTCACCCGGGACATTTATCATGTTTTCATTTACACTAGCACATTTCATGGATTATCATGCAATGAATATCTAAATTTTCATACATTCAAGAGCATGCATTATTTAAGTACATTAGATGTTTAATTCGGGTTATACGAACTTACTTGGTAGTCGTTTCGAATTCGTGTATTGGTTATTCCAAAACCTTTTGTTTTCCACGGTTGACCTCCAGAATTGGTTCCTCGGGGTCTATATTAGTAAAAAAAATAAATTATTAATACCTTCCATTGGTCATTTTCAGCTTATATATCAATACAAAAATAAATTATTAATACCTCCCATTGTTCATTTTCGGCTTAAGACTTACCCCGAGCAAAATGACTAATTTGCCCCTAACCTTTCACACTTTTACAATTTAGTCCTAAGGCTCGTATAATGAAATACATGAAATTTCTAAGTTACCCAAGCCTAGTCGAATATTTTTCTTACCTATAGCAGCCCACATTTTCTTTCATTTCACATTTTTCTACCCATTTTCACAACCTTTACAAAATGGTCCCTTAAGCCATTTCCATGAAAAACTACTTAGTAAAAGTTGTTTAATATCTTTTAAACTCTCATATTCCTTCATAAATCATCATAACACAAAAATCTCACGCATGGGTAAATTTTTGAACATGAACCCTAGCTTGAAATATGGGTAGAAATAGAGAGAGCATGTTACGAGGATATCAAAAAATACGAAGAACGTTAAAAATGGGGCTAGTGAGCACTTACTATTGAGCTTGAAAATGTTGAAAACCCTAGATATGGAGATCCTTTAATTTTTGGCAGCCATGGAGAAGAAAGGGCTAAATTTTGCTTCCTTTTTCCCTTTTTATTAATTTTATTACCAAATGACCAAAATGCCCTTCCTTACCAAACTTTCAAATTTTTCCATGTATGCCCATTTTTGTCCAAAAACTTATAAATTGGGAAAATTACTCTTTAAGGACCTCTAATTAACATTCCAAAGCTATTTCATACAAATTGCTTCTAGAGCCCAAGTTTTACAATTTATTCAATTTGGTACTTAATTTCCAACTGGACACCTTACACATAGAATTTCTTCATAAAACTTTAACACATGATTATTTTCATATCCTAGACCTCATAATGATCATGAAATAATTATTTTAATGTCAAATTTATGGTCTCAAAACCATTATTTCGACTTGGCCCTATTTCGGGATGTTACATTTCTACCCCATTAGGGACTTTCATCCTTGAAAGTCTTACTAGTAAACAGGTTTGGATATTGACTTTTCATGGTTTCTTCGGGCTCCCATGTAGCCTCTTCCACCCCATGTCGATGCCATAAAACTTTCACCAAGGCTATATTCTTATTCCTGAACTATTTGACTTCTCGAGCCAAAATCTTGACCAATTCTTCACCATAAGTCATGTCCGGTCTAATTTCAATTTCCGTGGGTGAACTCACATGAGAAGGGTCCGATCTATATCTACGTAACATAGATAAATGGAATACATTCTGAATATTTTCTAATTCGGATGGTAGTGCTAAGCGATAGGCTAACGATCCAACTTTCTTAGTAATCTCATAGGGTCCAATAAACCTTAGAGTCAGTTTGCCTTTTCGGCCAAATCTCAGGACCTTTTTCCATGGAGATACTTTCAAGAACACTTTGTTTCCAACTTGAAATTCAATCTCTTTTCTTTTCAAATCAGTATACGACTTTTGTCTATTCGATGCCGCTTTCAAAAAGTCGCGTATCACTTTAACCTTTTCTTCAGTTTACCTGACTAAATCAACTCTGTGAATCTGGCTTTCTTTGAGCTCTGTCCAATACAGAGGAGTCTGGCACTTCTAGCCATACAATGCCTCGTAAGGTGCAATCATTAAACCCATTTGGAAACTGTTGTTGTAGGCGAATTCCACTAATGGTAAATATTTTTCCCAATTGCCTTGAAATTCAACACCTTAACATGTCTTCGAGAGTCTGAATCATCCGCTCAGACTGACCATCAGTCTGTGGGTGGAATGCTGTACTAAAACTCAACTTTGTACCCAAGGTTTCTTGCAACTTCTTCCAAAATCTCGAAGTGAATCTAGGATCCCTATCTGAAATGATCGACAATGGTACCCTGTGTAGTCTCGTAATCTCAAATATGTACAAGTCAGCCAATCTGTCAAGAGAAAAATCTATTTGTACAGGAATAAAATGAGCCGACTTCGTTAGTCTATCAACTATAACCCAAAGGGTATCTTTCTTCTTCGGTGTTAACGAAAATCCTGTCACAAAATCCATAGTAATCCTGTGCCATTTTCATTCAAGAACCATCACGGGCTGTAATAAACCGGAAGGCACTTGATGTTCAGCCTTGACCTGCTGACATATCAAGCATTTTGACACGAATTCAGAGATATTCTTTTTCATAACATTCCACCAGTACATGGTCTTTAAGTCATTGTACATCTTAGTACTTCCCGAGTGAATAGACAGAGACTATCATGTGCCTCATGCAAAATTTTTCGAATAAGCTCATCATCTTTGGGTACATAGGCCTTATCTCAAAACATCAAACAACCATTAGAGTCAACCCAGAAATATGATTCGACGCCCG
Source organism: Gossypium arboreum (assembly GCF_025698485.1). Lineage (NCBI taxonomy): Eukaryota > Viridiplantae > Streptophyta > Magnoliopsida > Malvales > Malvaceae > Gossypium > Gossypium arboreum. The sequence continues at coordinate 27,842,576 of NC_069081.1, forward strand.
GCTCACATTTCTCTCTCTTGGCCTACAAGTCACTATCATTGATCTGAGCTGCGCAAACTTTTTGGAGAGATGTTGGTTTGGCTCTTAACTCAGCCAAAACTGAACCATCATCAGATAACGCCAAATACGTGTTCATGGCCCTCAATGCAAGCAAGGACTTCTACTCAAGGCATCAGCGACTACGTTCGCTTTTCCCAAGTGGTAATCAATTATCAACTCATAATTTGTAACCAATTATAACCATCTTCGTTGTCTCAGATTTAATTCCTTTTGAGTTAGCAAATACTTCAAACTCTTGTGATCTGTGAATATATGGCAAGTTTCACCATACAAATGGTGTCTCCAAATCTTCAAGGCAAATACAATGGCAGCTAGCTCCAAGTTGTGTGTTAGATATTTTTTCTTGTGTGGCTTTAGTTGCCTCGAAGCATATGTTATTACTTTGCCCTCTTGCATAAGCACACAACCTAGTCCATATAAGGACGCGTCACTATAGACCACTAATTCTTTTCCCGATTCGGGTTGCACTAAAACTGGAGCTTCGGTCAGTAATGTCTTCAATTTCTCAAAACTATGCTGACACTTCTCTGACCATTCAAACTTAACATATTTTTCCAACAATCTAGTCAAAGGAGTCGCAACCATCGAATACCCTTTTACGAAGCGTCGATAGTAACCAGCTAAGCCCAAAAAGCTTCTAACCTCTGTTACATTCTTTGGTAGCTTCCACTCAACAATAGCAGATATCTTATTTGGATCAACTCGGGTGCCATCACCCGACACAATCTGATCGAGGAATCCAACCTCTCAAAGCCAATACTCACTCTTGCTAAATTTAGCATACAACTATTTGTCCCATAAGATCTGTAAAACCGTTCTCAAATGTTCTGCATGCTCAATCTCATCCTTGGAATAAATCAGGATATCATCAATAAACATAACAACAAACTTGTCTAAGTATGGCTGGAATATCCTATTCATCAAGTCCATAAATATAGCTGGTGCATTTGTCAACCCAAAAGGCATCATAAGAAATTCATAATGGCCATACCTTGTTCTGAAAGCAGTCTTAGGTACATCTGATTCTTTTACACGCAACTGGTAATAGACGGATCTCAGATCTATCTTAGAAAACACAGTGGCTTCCTTCAATTGATCAAACAAGTCGTCAATCCTAGGCAACGGATACTTGTTCTTGATAGTTACCTTGTTCAGTTATCGGTAGTCTATACATAGCCTCATCAAACCATCTTTCTTCTTTACAAATAATACTGGAGCACCCCAAGGAAAAAAGCTCAGTCTTACAAAACCTTTATCCATCGGTTCTTGTAATTGTGCTTTTAACTCTTTCAGTTTGGTTGGTGCCATCCTATACGGAGCAAGAGAGATAGGAGCTATCCCTGGCAGCAGCTTAATACCAAATTCTACTTCTCTAACGAGAGGTAATTCGGGTAACTCTTTCGGAAACACATTTGGATACTCACATACTATCAGTATCAATTCCAACTTCAACTCAGATTCTTTAGTATTCAACACAAAAGTAAGGTAGGCTTCATATTCTTTTCTCATATACCTTTGAGCTATCACTGAGATAATCACAACTGCTAGAGTATCCAACTCGCTTGAATCAATGCAGAGAATCTCACCATCTGAGCATTTCAATTCAATATACTTGCTACCACAATTTACAATCACATCATGCACAGCTAACCAATCCATGCTCAGTATTACATCAAACTCATCGAATGGAAATAACATAAGGTTACCCAGAAAACAGTGACCTTGAATCGTCAAAGGACAATTCTTACAAACTTTATCAACTAGGACTGACTTGCCTAAAGGGTTTGACACCTTAATCACAAATTTCGTAGGCTTTACAAACATATCCATGCTAGACATCAATTTCATGAAAATGTACGAATGGGTTGACCCTGGATCAATTAAGACAATGTCACGAGTATAATAGATAGAAAATGTACCCGTGATGACATCGGGAGCAGAGGCTTCCTCTCGAGCGCGTATTGCATAAGTTCTTGCCGGGGCTCGAGCCTCTGATTTTGCAGTAGCATCCTTAGCAATAGTTTGACTACCACTTGCACTTCCGGGATGTCTTGGAGGTCTACCTCAAGAAATAGGAGCATTCAATTGTGGAGCTAATTGAACCTCTTTATTAGCTCGCTCCGGGCAGTCTTTGAGAAAATGGTCAAGAGGCCCACATCTGAAACACGCACCACTCTTCATTCAGCACTCTATAAAGTGAAATTTGTTGCAACTTTTACACTTCAGCTTTTGATCATCTATGCTTCCCACACTAGTTACCATAGGGGAAGAAGACTTCGGGTTATGCTGTTTGGAGCTTCTTACTCTACCCGAATACCTTACTAATGAAGTGGAGCATTCTTGATGACTTCTCGATTTCTTTATTGGGAAAGAGTGTGCTCTGCCACTAGACATCTTACTCAAAACTCGAGCTTCTCTCTTAGCTTGCTTTATTTCATTATTGAGTTCTTCGGCCTTCTTGACCCATTCAGCTAATGTGACAAATTCTAGTATCTCAAGGATCTCGATCAGTAATTTAATTTCCTCATTCAAGCTTTCCTCGAAGTGCTTTCACATTTTTGTCTCTGATTGGTCCACTCCATTGCATACTTACTTAACCTTACGAATTCCCTTTTGTACTCTGACACATTCTTATTTCCTTGTTTGAGTTCCAGGAATCCCTTTCGCTTTGAGTCTAAAAACCTTTGACTAATGTATTTTTTTTTAAACTCAGCTTGGAAAAACTCCCATGTAATGTCTTCCTTTAATACCACTGAGGATACCGTCTTACACCAATGGTATATGTATCTTTCAGAAGAGATACAGCACACTTTAAGTATTCCTCGGGAATGCATGACAATTTGTCCAAAACTCGCACAGTGTTCTCAAGCCAAAACTCAGCTCGTTTCGCATAATCCTCAACCCTAGCCTTAAACTCTTCAGCCCCGTATTTCCTAAGTTTAACCACTAGGGCCTTACCAATTATTACGGGTGCCATACCTTGTGGCACTTCTCCCTCCGACCGAGTAGGGGGCGAAGGAGGTCGTAGTATATTTGGGTGGTTTCTCAAGTAATCCCTAAACTATTCATCCATCATCTCAAGAAAGGTAGTTTTTCCCCCTTTCTGGCCTTCAGACATAGGTCGTCTACTACTACTAGCAGTAGCTCACTGCACGGAAGCTGGAGCATGGCCCTCAGCTCCCTCGGACTCATCTTGAGCTTGATTGGAAGACATTTACTATATTTAAATACAACTAAAAATAGTTAGGAGATATCACACTATCATAACTTATGTAATGTCATGTATAGCTATACTCAATACTTGATACGTTAGTCCTAGAACTGACTAAACTGTAGGTCTGATACCACTAAATGTAACACCCCTTACCCGTAAACGAGACTAGGACAAAGTATGAGGCATTACTAGACACATACTCAAACATTTAAAAAAAATACGGGTTATAAAATTTCATTCTAATTTAAAACAAATCAAACAACATCATAGTGTCCCTATTATGGACCTACAAGGTCCAAAACATACATTAAAATCGATCTGGGACTAAACCGAGAACTATTGAAAATTTTAATAAAATTCCTAGGGTTATGCCTCACACGCCCGTGTCCCTCACCCGTGTTGAATTATTTGAATTTATTTTTCATTTCGAACCTACAGGGGTTTTCACATGGCCAAACACACACCTGTGTCCCTGGCCCATGTCCCTCAAATGGCCTAGACATGCCCGTGTCAACGCCCATGTCCAAAAACTCGGACATTCTGTTTATGACGTCATCATTCATTTTGAGGCACACGGCCAAGGCATACGCCCATGTACTTAAGCCGTGTCCACCACACAGTTGAGACATACGGCTGTGTCTCTGCCCGTGTGTTTACTACCATGCAAACTGACCTAAAATTTTAGGTGCAGGGGACACACGGCCAGGCAACACGCCCATGGGGCTGACTGTGTGTCACACACAGCCTAGGCACATACCCGTGTGTCTATCCGTATGGACCTTTTTAGGGCTATTTTTCAAGCCTTTGGTCACCCACTATCATCCATACACACTTATAGACTTCAATGGTATTTAACATGGTCTAATTATACTCTTAAACAACCTTGGTATAATTCATTGCATGTTAACCTCATCTCATCGGTTTAGTACATGCTAAATTATCCTTTTCGTATTAGGGATTAACATAGCACGTTTTACATTTTACCCTTAGGCCATATTATAACCATATACCATTATATGCTATGTCTACTCTCAAATTATTAGGTCCCATTTCAATCATTCATTCATCCATGATAGACCTCATTATCATATCTTATGAAGCATTTAAACATAAACCTGCATCATTAGTAGGTTAACAACCTACATCAATATGAGCCATATCTCATGGCCATATACAAAAGAATAAGTGTACCATTTAAGCCTTTACATTGGCTAGCCAAATGACACATATAACAAAATAACCAAAAACCCTATACATGCCATTAAACAAAATAAAATTAACAAAGCGAGACAAGTCAATAGTGTGTTGATTCTCCAACTGTCTTCCAATCTTCACGAGTCCACGAGCTTTGTAAGATAAGGAAAAGAGAATAGCGTAAGCAGTTATATGCTTAGTAAGTCCGAATAATGGGAAAGTAAACGTTAATTAGCATACAACTATATTTAGGTAATAATTCCAACAAGCATGAAATAGTTTCTCTATCACATGCACTCAATCACCAAGTTAGCCTCATAACAATACATCATGTCATTAGTCTTAGATGAGCTCATTAACTCAATATTTCCATCTCAATTTCTCATGTTAATCCCATTGAATTTATCGAAAATCTCGACGGATAGCCCAAATTACTGTCAAGTCACACACGTGATCATCTCAAGTACATACTCCCACGAATCGTACATCTTACGGCGGGATTACTAGTCCAAGCTAAATCCTCTATAGTACTAACCCATAGAGCAATGTCAAGATTACTAGTCCAGGCAAAATTCCTTTCAATGACAATTGCTCTCATAAACTCGGTTCTGAATTGCCAGTCCAGGCTAAATTCAGTCCTCAATTGGATTACCCGTCCGAGCTAAATCCTTAATGCACCCATATTCTTCGGGTGGCTCGATCACTCAAGGAACACCTGTAACACCCCAAACCCGTGACCGACGCCGGTGTCGGACACGAGGGGTTAACGGTCAAATCCTCTCAAGATACCAACCAATTTGACATTACCAGTCAGGCTGGAAAACTTCGTCACCGTCGCCTTAAAAATCATATCTCGAGTTTCAAAACTCGGAAACTGGTTTCGTAAATTTTCCCTGAATTTAGACTCATATACCCATCCATGGATTTATTTTTAGAATTTTTGGTTGGGCCAATTGGTACAGTTTATTAGTTAAAGTCACCCATGTTACAGGGATCGACTGCTCTGACCTTCGTGCGTTACAACTTGAATATCTATCTGTACAGGGCTTTAATACTGGTGCCGTTTGTTTCTAATGAAACTAGACTCAAAATGGAATCTTTACATATAAGGCATGACTCCTAATTCTTTCTGGATAATTTATGGTAAATTTTCAAAGTCACTACAGGGGACCCAGAAACCGTTCTGGCCCTGTCTCACGAGAACTTTAATATTTCTCAGTATACTGCTCATATGGTCGTTTCGTTTCGTCCATATAAAAATAGATTCATCAAGGTTCAGTTCCATCATTTACTCACTATTTAATTCTACTTCTACTATTTTTAGTGATTTTTCAATCTCATCTCACTGCTGCTGTCCGCAACAGTTACTGTAGTAGACTATGCCAATTTCATGAATTTTTCCTTGGCCTTAATCATCCATCATACATGACACAAATTATGGCCACCTTATCAAAATTTGAGTTTCTAAGACTCGTGGCTATAGGTTCTAGCATCCCACTCGACGACCACATAGGCCATTTTCACATGGCTTAAAGTTTACAACCCACAATTCGACAAAATATAATAGCCTATACATGCCAAATGTTCTTCAACAACAAAAACAATACCACAAGATTTCAGCCGGTGTGATGACTTCAACGACGGTCCCGATCACGCAAACAATACGAGTCCGAGAGACCTAAAATGGGTGACAAGAAAACACCGAGTGAGTTTACAACTCAGTAAGTCATAAGCATTCATCAATCCACCGATAAAGTTACTACTACATGTACAACAAATGAGGCTAGGTACTCGTCCATATCGAATCTATACCATAATACCTCGGACCTTTCGGTCCAATCTCGCACCAATTCATACATCCACATTTCATATTCTACACAACAAGATAATCAAGCATTTTTACACATTAACTCATTTTCCAGCACAACCATACAATTTCAATCATCACATAGATTTAAGGCTTACCAATTTCAACCCCAAGCATGAACGTATTCTCTATTCGTCATGAGCTCGAGGTACTTACCCGATCCGCTGTCCATACTCAATTCAATGGAGACACACCTCCATATATTTAAAATCACTTTTACACAGTGCTTACTACTCGATTTCGCACACTTAGTGCCACGTAATTTAAGCCCGCACACACAGTGCCATACCCTCCGAGCTCGCACACCCAGTGCCGTATTTTTCCAGCTTGCACACTTAGTGCCATATATTTCCAGCACGCACACTTAGTGCCATATATTTCCAGCACGCACACTTAGTGCCGATCTCATCACCGTACACACGTATTGTTCAAGACACTTAGTGCCGAAAGCAAACTTTCTACACATTTCACTATTTCTTTTACATTCAACAAATGTCATCACTCCATACACATACATTTTCATTCATATATATATATATCATCCCATTAAACACAATTGTATAAATTTTACAATCATTTAAGCAATATCAAATCGTGCTTAATGACTTACCTTGTTTGGGGTAGAACGGTTCCAAATCGGCTACTCGTTTGCTTTCTCCTTTCCTTTGTCCAATCTAGTTCCCTTTGCTCTTGAGCTAAATCAAACAATTTACCTCTCCATCAAACACAAACATACGGCATTCACATGCATTATTATGGTTATTGCGAATACTTAACACAACTAAGCTGAAAATTTACTCAATCTCATCTTAATTTATTGCTACTTATTTATCAAAGTTTCCAATACAAGGTATTTAACACCTATGCCCATTTGTACCCCATATGGCCGAATGCTTCATTCCTTACCCAATTAACCATCCAACAATTTTTCAGCCTCATTACCACCCTTTTCATGTCTAATTGTTTAAATACTCTCAAGCTCATTCACAAGTACTATTATACATCTCATTAAGCATTAATCATGTTGCAACATAAATTCTATAGCATGGCCGAATACTCATGCACACACACATAACAACAAGAACTCAATGGCACAAAATTTCCTTTTTGTTAAACATTCGAACTTACTCATTTCCATGCTTTCATCACAACAACATCAAAACACTCACCAAGGAAAACAACATGCATGGCCGAATTTTAACTCACCTAACAACTTAGTTTCGATTTGAGATTCAAGGAAAATTTTGAACCAATCCTCTAAATCATGCATGCATTTTCAAGAGTGGCATAAAATACCTTCTTGTATCAAAACACCTTAGTCTAGTAAGCTCCCATGGCTGATTTTCTCAAGCTTTTTCCCCTCTTTCTTCTTAGTATATTCGGCCAAGCAAGGAGAAAATGAGAGAATGAACACCCTTTTTTTTTTCTTTCTTTCTTTGCTTTTGTTTCTCTCATGTACGGCAAGGGGGGGGGGAAAGCATCCACACTCTTTTTTTTTTTTTTTGTTATCACCATTTTCTTTTTTTCCATTTCTTTAATGCTAACTTTCTTATTTTATTGTTTCCTACATGCATCACTAGTCTAACATGTTGGAGACATGTTTCCACCCATAGCATGGCCGGCCATCATGCTTCATTTTGGCTAATTTGACATGCAAGGACAACACTTTCCCACATGTATTAATAGGCCACCTTACATTTGCCTAGCACATTTCTAAATTTTCTCACATAAGTCCTATTTGATAAAAATTCACTTACAATTAACAAAATCCAAACATGAAATTTTCACACATGCATATATACATATAATGAGCATCAATTATGATGGTTAATTATTATTATGACTCGGTTTAGTGGTCCCGAAACCACTTTCCGACTAGGGTCAAATTAGGGATGTCACAACTCTCCCCCACTTACGAAATTTTCGTCCCCGAAAATCTTACCGGTAAATAGGTTTGGGTATCGCTCTTTCATAGAGTCCTCGAGTTCCCAAGTGGCTTCTTCAATTCCGTGTTTATGCCACAACACCTTCACTAATGGGATTTTCTTATTGCGCAACTCTTTTACTTCACGCCTCATAATGTGAACGGTTCCTCTTCATAGCTCAAATTAGGTGAATCTCAATCTCGGATGGAGCAATTACGTGCGATGGATCGACCTATATCGTCAAGCATCGAGACATGAAAAACGTTGTAGAATCCTTTCGAGCTCGGGGGCAAAATTAATCGATATGCGATCGCCCAATTCGTTCGGATACTTCATATGGCCCGATGAACCTCGGACTCAATTTGCCCTTACGACCAAATCTAAGCACCTTCTTCCAAGGTGAAACTTTGAGAAAGACCTTGTCTCCAACCCGATATTCAATATCTTTTCTTTTCAAATCCGCATACGACTTTTGGCGATCCGGCGACTTTCAAACTTTCACGAATTACTCGAACTTTTGCTCGGCATCCTTAACCAAATCAACCCGAAGAATTTACCTTCACTAAGTTCAGTCCGAATAATGGGGTACGGCATTTACGACCGTATAAAGCCTCGTAAGGCGCCATCTTAATACTTGATTGAAAGCTATTGTTGTGCGAATTCAATCAAAGGCGATACTGTTCCATGAACCACTAAACTCAAGGATGCAACATCTCAACATATCCTCGAGTATTTGAATTATCCGTTCGGATTGACCATCGGTTTGGGGTGAAAAAAGTGCTAAAATGCGTTTGGTACCCAAAGCCTCTTGCAATTTCTTCCAAAGCTGCGACGTAAATCTTGGGTCTCTATCCGACACGATAGAAATAGGTACCCCATGCAATCGAACAATTTGGGAGACGTATAATTCGCCAACTTATCGGCGTAAAATCCGTGCGGACGAGGATAAAATGAGCAGACTTGGTCATCTATCAACAATGACCCAAACCGAGTCTTTCTTATTACGAGTCAATGGTAACCCGACACAAAGTCCATTGTTACTCGATCCCATTTCCATTCGGGTATCATGATCGGTCAAGTAATCCCGATGGCACTTGATGTTCGCTTTCACTTGTTGACATATCGACACCTTGAAACAAATTGAAATGTCTCGTTTCATACGGGCCACCAAAATTGGCATTTCGGTCATTGTACATTTTAGTACTACCGGGTGGATTGACATTCGACTACAATGGGCTTCATTTAGAATTATCGAAATAAGTTCAATTCTTTGGAACATACTGGACTACTTCGAACCTCAAACAATCGTCATCATCAATTTGAAACTCGATTCCTTGTTCGTAACACACTCGGCCCGTTTGCAAGCAACTCCTCATCAACTTTCGAGCTTCACGAATTTGATGAGCCAATAATGGTTTGGCCTTTAATTGGCTACTAACACATTGTCGGGTAGAATAGACAAGTGTACATTCATCGTCGTAAAGCAAAAAGTGATTTCGACTTAAGGCATCCGCAACCACATTAGCCCTTCCGGTGATAATCAATGACGAGCTCATAATCTTTTAACAACTCGAGCCATCGCCTTTGTCGCAGATTTAAGTCTTTTGGGTCATCAAATATTTGAGACTTTTGTGATCCGAACACATGGCACTTCTCACCAAATAAGTAATGTCGCCATATCTTTAAGGCGAATACGATGGCAGCCAATTCGAGATCATGGGTCGGATAATTTTTCTCATGTGGCTTTAATTGCCTCGACGCATAGGCCACAACTCGCCCTTCTTGCATCAATACGCAACCCAACCCAAGTAGGGATGCGTCACTATAAATGACAAACTCTTTGCCCGATTCGGGTTGCACTAGAATTGGGGCTTCAATCAAATAAGCTTTCAGTTGATCGAAACTTTTCTGACATTTCTCCGTCCATTCGAACTTAACATCCTTTTGGAGTAAGCCGTCATTGGCGTGGCTATCGTCGAGAAACCTTTACAAATCGTCGGTAATAACCGCAAGCCCCAAAAAGCTCCTAACTTTGGTAACATTCCTTGGTGGTTTCAATCGACTATGGCGAACTTTGTTCGGGTCCACCCGACACCGATCACGGACACCACGTGCCCCAAAAGCTAACCTCTTTCAACCAAAATTCACATTTCTTGAACTTTGCTTATAATCGCTTATCTCGTAAGATTTGCAACACTAGCCTCGGTGTTCAAGATGTTCGGTTTCATCTCTCGAATAGACCAAAATGTCATCGATAAATACAACTACGAACCGATCCAAGTATGGCCTGAAAATTCTATTCATTAAATCCATAAACACCGCAGGGCATTAGTGAGCCCAAACGGCATCACCAAGAATTCGTAGTGACCGTACCTCGTTCTAAAAGCGATTTTGGGTATGTCCGATTCTCGGACCCTCAACCGATAGTACCCGACCTCAAATCTATCTTTGAAAACACCGAGGCTCCTTTAATTGATCAAACAAATCGTCAATTCGTGGCAATGGATATTTATTCTTTATCGTCACTTTATTGAGTTGACGATAGTCGATGCACAACCTCATGGTTCCGTCCTTCTTCTTCACAAACAATACAAAAGTCGCCCCATGGAGAAAAACTCGGTCGGCGAAACCTCTATCCGTCAATTCTTGCAATTGAACCTTCAATTCTTTTAATTAGTTAATGCCATACGACACGGGCTATTGAAATCGGCGTAGTACCGGTACAACCGATGCGAATTCCACTTCTCGAACCGGTGGCAATCCCGTAACTCCTTAGGAAAACATCCGAATACTCACAAACCACTGGTACCGATTCGAGTTTCCTTTCCGTCTCTTTACTTCCAAACACATACGCAAGGTATGTTTCACACCCTTTTCACATACCTCCGAGCGGTCATAGAGGATATTATCGTGGCGCTCCTTTTAAATCGAGACTCGACTCGGACTACCTCATTATTTGCACTCCTCAAATCAATGGTTTTCCTTTTGCATCCACCCTTTGCATCATGTACGATCACCAATCCATACCAAGAATAACATCGAATTCATGAAATGGTAGAAGCATCGGATCGGTAAAAAACAGATTCTCGAATTATTAGGGGCATCTCTTGCACACTTTATCAACAAGCACGTATTGACCCAAAGGGTTTGACACTCGAATTACGAACTCGAGAGACTCAACGGTAGAGTCTTCTTTGGATGCTAAGGTTTCACATACATATGAGTGAGTAGAGCCGGGTCAATCAATGCAATCACAATAGTATCAAAAGAGTAAAATTACCGGTGATAACGTCGGGGAGGATGCCTCCTCTCGTCGCTGGATGGCATATGCTCTAGCAGAGCACGGGTCTCGGATCGGACGGCCAGATTAGAGGCTCCTCTCGATTACCACCCCTACCTCCAGAGATTCTCGGGGCCTACCTCCAACCGTCGTTCCACTAGGTCTTGCACCTTGCGTCTTATTCCTCTCATCTAACTCCGTGCAATCTCTAATGAAGTGGTCCTTGAACCGCATCCATATGAGCCCTATTAACAGACTTACCCCAACATTCACCTAGGTGTCGTCTCCCACATTGGGGGCATTCGGTCTCTCTTGACGATTATTGCCCACACTAGCTACTGAAGTAGCTCGGAGTCCGTCAATGGTCGGGCTCTAATGGAAATTCCCTGATCGTCCTCGACTTCATCGGTGTCCTCCACGAACCTCTTTACAGCCGAGAACGGAGCTTTACTCGTCGATCCTTTACGGTAATCTCTTGCTTCAAATTCAGCCTTCTTCTTCTCCTTCCCAAGTTCTTCCGCCTTGCAGGCTCGTTCGACTAGTGTCACGAACTCCTTTATCTCCAAAATTCCCACTAGTAACTTTAACTCTTCATTCAATCCTTCTTCAAATCTTTTGCACATCGCAACCTCATCAGCCACACACTCCCGAGCATACCGACTAAGTCTTACGAACTCATGTTCGTATTCAGATACGATCATCCGGCCTTGCTTGAGTTCCAAAAATTCCTTACGCTCGATCGATGAACTGTTGACTAATGTATTTCTTTGAAATTTGGATTGAAAGAAATCCCAAGTAACTCGTTCATTTGGGACTATGGAAATTAAAGTCCTCCACCAATAGTAAATCGAGTCTCATAACAAGGATATAGCACACTTAAGACATTCATCGGTGTGCATGCAGTTCATCTAACACTCTAATGGTGTTATCGAGCGAACTTCGGCCTTTTCGGCATCATCAAGTAACTATGGCCTTGAACTCCTCAGCCCCGCTTCCTAATCAAGTCCACAGGTGGTTTACTCAGCCTCACAGGATCAATAACTGGAGGCATTGCGGGCTCTTGGGGTGGAGTATTTAAATTCGGGAATGGTTGGACAGCCGGGTTGGTTCGGGCATATTGCTCGACCAACTCATTCATCATAGTGAAGAAGGCTTGTTTCGCCTTCATTTTGATTATTCGCGGATGACTGAGGCTCAACAGCGGTGTCCCTTGCGCGGAGCAGCCGCTACACTTTCAACGTCATCCGCCAAGGGTCTCTCTACCCGGGTTCCATTTACTAATCAAAACAAAAATTTCAACCGTCAGAAGTCATCACATTTTTAAGCACTAACAATTTGGCATGTATAGCTAGACTCACACGCGCTATGGTAGTCCTAGAATCGACTAAACCATAGCTCTGATACCAATAAAATTGTAACACCCCAAACCCGTGACCGACGCCGGTGTCGGACACGAGGGGTTAACGGTCAAATCCTCTCAAGATACCAACCAATTTGACATTACCAGTCAGGCTGGAAAACTGCGTCACCGTCGCCTTAAAAATCATATCTCGAGTTTCAAAACTCGGAAACTGGTTTTGTAAATTTTCCCTGAATTTAGACTCATATACCCATCCATGGATTTATTTTTAGAATTTTTGGTTGGGCCAATTGGTACAGTTTATTAGTTAAAGTCACCCATGTTACAGGGATCGACTGCTCTGACCTTCGCGCGTTACAACTTGAATATCTATCTGTACAGGGCTTTAATACTGGTGATGTTTATTTCTAATGAAACTAGACTCAAAATGGAATCTGTACATATAAGTCATGACTCCTAATTCTTTCTGGATAATTTATGGTAAATTTTCAAAGTCACGACAGGGGACCCAGAAACCGTTCTGGCCCTGTCTCACGAGAACTTTAATATTTCTCAGTATACTGCTCATATGGTCGTTTCGTTTCGTCCATATAAAAATAGATTCATCAAGGTTCAGTTCCATCATTTACTCACTATTTAATTCTACTTCTACTATTTTTAGTGATTTTTCAATCTCATCTCACTGCTGCTGTCTGCAACAGTTACTGTAGTAGACTATGCCAATTTCATGAATTTTTCCTTGGCCTTAATCATCCATCATACATGACACAAATTATGGCCACCTTATCAAAATTTGAGTTTCTAAGACTCGTGGCTATAGGTTCTAGCATCCCACTCGACGACCACATAGGCCATTTTCACATGGCTTAAAGTTTACAACCCACAATTCGACAAAATATAATAGCCTATACATGCCAAATGTTCTTCAACAACAAAAACAATACCACAAGATTTCAGCGGTGTGATGACTTCAACGACGGTCCCGATCACGCAAACAATACGAGTCCGAGAGACCTAAAATGGGTGACAAGAAAACACCGAGTGAGTTTACAACTCAGTAAGTCATAAGCATTCATCAATCCACCGATAAAGTTACTACTACATGTACAACAAATGAGGCTAGGTACTCGTCCATATCGAATCTATACCATAATACCTCGGACCTTTCGGTCCAATCTCGTACCAATTCATACATCCACATTTCATATTCTACACAACAAGATAATCAAGCATTTTTACACATTAACTCATTTTCCAGCACAACCATACAATTTCAATCATCACATAGATTTAAGGCTTACCAATTTCAACCCCAAGCATGAACGTATTCTCTATTCGTCATGAGCTCGAGGTACTTACCCGATCCGCTGTCCATACTCAATTCAATGGAGACACACCTCCATATATTTAAAATACGCACACACGATTGCTTACTACTCGATTTCGCACACTTAGTGCCACGTAATTTAAGCCCGCACACACAAGTGCCATACCCTCCGAGCTCGCACACCAAGGTCAGTATTTTTCCAGCTTGCACACTTAGTGCCATATATTTCCAAGCACGCACACTTAGTGCCGATCTCATCACCGTACACACGTATTGCCCGACACTTAGTGCCGAAAGCAAACTTTCTACACATTTCACTATTTCTTTTACATTCAACAAATGTCATCACTCCATACACATACATTTTCATTCATATATATATATCATCCCATTAAACACAATTGTATAAATTTTACAATCATTTAAGCAATATCAAATCGTGCTTAATGACTTACCTTGTTTGGGGTAGAACGGTTCCAAATCGGCTACTCGTTTGCTTTCTCCTTTCCTTTGTCCAATCTAGTTCCCTTTGCTCTTGAGCTAAATCAAACAATTTACCTCTCCATCAAACACAAACATACGGCATTCACATGCATTATTATGGTTATTGCCGAATACTTAACACAACTAAGCTGAAAATTTACTCAATCTCATCTTAATTTATTGCTACTTATTTATCAAAGTTTCCAATACAAGGTATTTAACACCTATGCCCATTTGTACCCCTATATGGCCGAATGCTTCATTCCTTACCCAATTAACCATCCAACAATTTTTCAGCCTCATTACCACCCTTTTCATGTCTAATTGTTTAAATACTCTCAAGCTCATTCACAAGTACTATTATACATCTCATTAAGCATTAATCATGTTGCAACATAAATTCTATAGCATGGCCGAATACTCATGCACACACACATAACAACAAGAACTCAATGGCACAAAATTTCCTTTTGTTAAACATTGAACTTACTCATTTCCATGCTTTCATCACAACAACATCAAAACACTCACCAAGGAAAACAACATGCATGGCCGAATTTTAACTCACCTAACAACTTAGTTTCGATTTGAGATTCAAGGAAAATTTTGAACCAATCCTCCAAATCATGCATGCATTTTCAAGAGTGGCATAAAACATACCTTCTTGTATCAAAACACCTTAGTCTAGTAAGCTCCCATGGCTGATTTTCTCAAGCTTTTTCCCCCCTTTCTTCTTAGTATATTCGGCCAAGCAAGGAGAAAATGAGAGAATGAACACCCTTTTTTTTTTCTTTCTTTCTTTGCTTTTGTTTCTCTCATGTACTGCAAGGGGGGGAAAGCATCCACACTTTTTTTTTTTTGTTATCACCATTTTCTTTTTTCCATTTCTTTAATGCTAACTTTCTTATTTTATTGTTTCCTACATGCATCACTAGTCTAACATGTTGGAGACATGTTTCCACCCATAGCATGGCCGGCCATCATGCTTCATTTTGGCTAATTTGACATGCAAGGACAACACTTTCCCACACGTATTAATAGGCCACCTTACATTTGCCTAGCACATTTCTAAATTTTCTCACATAAGTCTTATTTGATAAAAATTCACTTACAATTAACAAAATCCAAACATGAAATTTTCACACATGCATATATACATATAATGAGCATCAATTATGATGGTTAATTATTATTATGACTCGGTTTAGTGGTCCCGAAACCACTTTCCGACTAGGGTCAAATTAGGGATGTCACAACACCCATCCGAGCTAGAGCCTTTCTATTTTTATATCATCGGATTACCTGTCTAGGCTAAATCCTTTTCTACAACACATGTAGGATCTCATGTCATGTAAGCCATAATTTATCCATTGGATTTCCCTTTGTATTTCACCCGAGACATTTATCATCTTTTCATTTACACTAGCCCATTTCATGGATTATAATGCAATGAATATCTAAATTTTCATACATTCAAGAACATACATTATTTAATTACATTAAAAGTTTACTTCAGGTTATACGAACTTACCTGGTAATCATTTCAGATTCGTGTCTCGGTTATTTGAAACTTTTCATTTTTGATCGCGTGATTCGTAACAAGTAATAAATATTTATAATGAAGATCAAACCTAGACTAACTATTATCACAACGAAAAAGCAAGCGCACCTATCGAACAATAGTATAGTAATGGCAAGACCGGGATATCGTACCCAAGGGAACCAAAAGTACTAGTAATAACTATCTTTTTATTATTTAACCTAGAAATAAAGAGGGGTTGTTTATTAAACTAATTAACTAATTAAATTAAAGTGAAGAGAAAATTTGGAAAAAGACTTGAAGAAAAGTATTTGATAAAGACGACACCCAAGGAGGAATCCACCTAGATTTCACTTGTTATCTGACTTTGAACCAGACAATTTATTTGTGACAGCCCAAAATTGACCCTAGTCGGGAAGTGGTTTCGGGACCGCTAAACCGAGTCACCAAAATGTTTGAACGTAATATTTATTGTCTAGAATATGTAATTATGAATGTGTGAAAATTTCAAGCTTCGATTTAGTCGATTGCATGTGAATTCAGTTAGTAGGACTTGTGTGACACTTTTGAAAAGTGATAGGCTAATCTATAAGGACCTAATAGTGCATGTAGTCAAAAGGAGGACTTGCATGTCAAATTCCCCCAAGTGCTAGTGGCCGCCATGACAAGGAGTGATGGGCAAAACATGTCATAAAACATGTTGTGACAATGGTGTATGTAAGAAAAAAATAAAATAATGAGCATGGGAATTGAATAATGAAAGGGAAAAAAAAAAGAGAATGGTGTGAGTGTCCCCCCCCTTTGCCGGGAGTTGAAGAAAAAAAGAAAAAAAATTGTTCATCCTTTTTCATTTCTTTGAGCCCGAAATTCTAAGGAAGGAGGAAGGGGTTCTTGCTTCATGCTTGGTTTGGAAGAGGATTAGGAGGAGGTTTGGCCATACTTGTGTCTAGATTAAGGTATGTTTGAGGTTGTGCCATGAGATTCATGCATGTTTTTAGTTGCTAGCTTGATGTTCTTATTAGCCCATGGTTCAAATCTTTGCTATGTCATGGGGATGATATTCGGCCAAGGTGGATGTTGTGTTAATGCCATTGCATGCTAAATATGAAGGTTGATAATGATACATGTGATGGTGGATTGAGGACTCTTGGATTTTCTTTTAGCATTTTTGAGTGAGACATTAAGTTCTTTGTTTAACCATGACCAAAATTGAAACGGTATGGTGTTGTGGTGTATTCGCCATGGCATATCCATAAGTATGATTTATGCATATTGCATGGTAGGTAAGATTTGAGCTTTGGATATATGTTTATATTTGGATATAAGCAACTTGAGATTCGCCCTTGCACCTATATGTACATATGTTTGCACATGATGTATTGGTATGACATATATACTATCTCAAGGTATATATTTACTTATGATGATGTTTGGTTATGAAGTAAATGATAGATGTGTATTGAACTACAATATGTAATGCATTAGTTAGTAAAATGTATGCCGTTCATGTGTGGTATTAAACATGTAATTGGCCTCAACATCAACATGCATAATCGGCCACATGAAAGAGTACATAGGTTGATGTGTTGTTCGGCCATAAGTAAGCATGTTGAAGGCTTTATCTCGACCTAGAAAATTCGGCTAAGGAGAGTACTAACTAATGTGTTGAGTTTGATGCATGATTTCACATGTATGTGACTTTAGTGTCTAATGTATAAGTGTGGGCTAAGTGCCTTGTGTTCCTCTTTTCGATGCTCAAATGATTAAATCGATTTATTTATTTAATTAAGCTCAAGAGCAAAGGGGATCCAAATCCGATAAAGGGAAGGAAAAAGTGGTCGAATAGCCATCGAAATCGTTCGACAACATCCGAGGTAAGTTCTTGAGTAATAGAGCTTAAATTATGATTGGATTAGATCATTTTTAAGCAAATCAAATCATGCTCTTTGTGTGTGGATATTTGAGCGAAATTTGCAAGAGTGATAAGTGTATTGTGTTTGAGTTTTGCTAATGAAAATGAAATGCGAATGTGTCATGATTTAGTGTTAAATGTGCATGGTTATTGAATGATGTCGGGCTAAGTCCCGAAGGCTTTGTGCTAAGTGACCATATCCGGACTAAGATCCGAAGGCATTTGTGCGAGTTCCCAAATCCGGGTTAAGTCCTGAAGGCATTTGTGCGAGCTATTATAACCGGGCTATGTCCCGAAGGCTTTTGAGCGAGTCGCTATATCCGGATAAAATCCAAGGTACGTGATTCGGGAATGAGCAATCTTGCTGTAAAATTTCAGTTAATACGCTTGCAAAATTCCAGCAATGAGGTATGTTTCAGTATGTGCTTTGAATTAGTTGAGCCCTTACAAATAAGTATTATTTCGGTTGATAAACGAGCTACCGGCCTTTGGCTAAGTTGATCTTTTGTGTATGAACATAAGGGTTGGTAATGTGAAGTAAGTATGATATTGAGAATGTGTGCATATGAAATTATCCGTTTAGCTATATGAATGCTATGCTTTTGTTGTGCTGGAATCCCTTGCTCAAAACTTACTAAGCATAAATTGCTTACTCCGTTTCTTTGTTCTCTGTTTTATAGATTTTGGCTCGTCAGCTATCGGACTCGGGATTTTTGGAAGTCGAAGTCTCCCACACTATCAAAGCCCCCTTTTGGTACAATTTTGGTTGAGCTTTGAAATGGCATGTATAGGACTACCCTTTGCTGTTTTTCAAGTACGTTTTGTGATGTATGTGTGTACAGCCATGCGAAAATGGCTCGTAAAAGTGGAGTATGGCATTAGACCATTTGTGTTTATGTATATATGTATGGTTTCATGATGTGACTATGGACTAGAATGGAAGTGTTGGGCAAATGATCGGCCATTGGAATGGCTAAATATGATTATATGTGGACCTATGTATGACAAAACTCTAGTTGGTTCATGGAAACCACGAAATAGGTAAAGTTCACCTTGAAAACAGATGCTGACAGCAGCAGTGGTGTGGATTTGAAAAATCACTAAAAATTGTAAGAATGGAATTAAATAGTGAATAAATTATGTAAATGAACCTTGATGAATCTACTTTCATATGGAAGAAACGAAACGGTCATATGAGTTATATGTTAAGAGATATTTAGGTTTTTGTGGAACAGGGCCAGAACGGTTTCTTGAATCCCTGTTCCGACTTTGGAAATTCATTTTAAATTAACCAGAGATAATTAGGAGTCATGCCATATATGTATAGATTCCCCTTTGGATCTAGTTTCTATAGAAATAAACGGCATCAGTATTGAAGCCCTGTACAGGGAGACATCCAAGTCGTAATGTGCGAAGGTCAGTGTAGTCGATCCCTGTAACAGGGGAGAGTTTAACTAATAAACTGTACTAATTGGCCCGACCAAAAATTCTAGAAAAAAATATGTAGATGGAAATATGAGTATATTTTTAGGGAAAAATTACGAAACTGATTTTCGAGCTTTTTAACTCAAGATATGATTTTTAAGGCGACAGTGATGCAGTAACCAGCTTGTCTGGAAAATTCTAAATGGACTGTGAAAATAATTAAGTTAAGTCTGTGTGCACCTTGTGTTCGATTCCGGTAACGAACTCGGGTACGGGGTCTTACATTATTCACTTGACTTGATCCGTGAGACTCCCTAACCTATATTATTATCTCTTTCGAGACTAGTAACGTCTAATCGTTAGTTGAATTAATCGAAATCTCTTTCTTAATTAAAACCCCTAGGGAAGCAGTAAATCGATCTACGGACTCCCATATTAGGTTTCACCCTAATCCGACAAAATCTTGTAACCCTATTTCTAGGCATTCAATTAACTCCACTTAATTATGCCATATCTACTCTTAGACAGGGACTTTTGCTCCTCTACATAAGCACATCAAATCATGAATCAATACCCAAAATATTAACTCAAGCATTAAGAACACATAATTAAGAACAAATCAAGTATTTATCATACAGTTCAGATAATAATAACAAGATCCATCATAGGTTTCAACCCCCTTAGGTATCTAAGGGGTTTAGTTCATAATAAACTAAGAGTACATCTCAAAAGTATGAAAATAACAAAACATAAAGAAAACTCTAAAACCCCTGAAGGAATTCTGAGAGAGATCTTCAGTCTTGGAGTAGCTCCGGCTTTTGGGATGAATCATCTGGCTTTCTTCAAGTAATTCCCGACGTGTGGTTCTATACTCAAGAAAATTTCTAGAGGAGGGGACCCCTCTCTAAGTCATGCGTAGGGTGTTTATATAGGCTTTGGATTGGCTTTCTTCCTCCCTAAGTATCCTTTTTCGTGTAAAATACAACTCCTTGAAAAAGGGACACTCCCGTGTGCCACGGTCGTGTGACATGATTGCCAGGTCGTGTTCGATCTGTTAAATTGCACAAGGCCGTATGGGTCAATGGCCAGGTCGTGTGAATCGTGAAAGCCTTGGTCGACACCCTCGAAAGACACGGGCGTGTGAGCTGCCCGTGTGGCAAGGCTTAGGCCGTATCATCTTCTCGATTTGGTCCATTTTGTCCCTTTTTGCTTGTTTTTGGCTCCTTTTTACTCTTGGTGCTCTCCTGAGTACAAAACATGAAATAACTGGATTAAGAGCACCAAAATCCACAAATCTAGTAATAAACATCCATAAATATGCTAAGTATTTGGGGTAAAAATATGTATAATTTGGCGTTTATCAGTTTTCCACAGTCGACCTCCGAAATTGGTTCCTTGGGGTCTATATCCGTAAAAAATAAATTATTAATACCTCCCATTGTTCATTTTCAGCTTATGACTCAGCCCGGGCAAAATGACCAATTTGCCCCTAACCTTTTACACTTTTACAATTTAGTCTTAAGGCTCGTAAATGAAATGCATGAAATTTCTAGGTTACCCAAGCCTAGTCAAGTATTTTTCTTGCCTATAGAAGTCTACATTTCCTTTCATTTCACATTTTTCTACCCATTTTCACAACTTTTACAAAATGGTCCCTTAATCTATTTCCATGAAAAACTACTTAGTAAAAGTTGTTTACTATCATTTAAACTCTCATATTCCTCCATAAATCATCAAAACACAAACATCTCATGCATGGGTAAATTTTTGAACATGAACCCTAGCTTGAAATATGGGTAGAAATAGAGAGAGCATGTTACGAGGATCTCAAAAATACGAAGAACGTTAAAATTAGGGCTAGGAAGCACTTACTGTTGAGCTTGAAAATGTTGAAAACCCTAACTATGGAGACCCTTTAATTTTGGCAGCCATGGAGAAAAAATGGCTGAATTTTTCTTCCTTTTTCCCTTTTTACTAATTTTATTACCAAATGACCAAAATGCCCTTCCTTACTAAACTTTCAAATTTTTCCACGCATGCCCATTTTTGACTAAAAACTTATAAATTGGGAAAATTACTCTTTAAGGACCTCTAATTAACATTCCAAAGCAATTTCATACAAATTGCTTCTAGAGCCCAAGTTTTGCAATTTATTCAATTTGGTCCTTAATTTCCAATCGGACACCTTACACATAGAATTTCTTCATGAAACTTTAACACATGCTTACTTTCATATCCTAGACCTCATAATGATCATGAAATAATTATTTTAACATCGAATTTGTGATCCTGAAACCACTATTTTGACTAGGCCCTATTTCAGGATGTTACAGTTTAGCTTGAATTTAATTCGTGTTGGTTTGATTGCATTTCATCTGCTTAAATTATTAAAATTGTGTTTATGCTATTATAGGCTTCAGTAAAATGCTTGATTAAGTAAAACCATGCCTAAGTTATTATTGCATTACGATTGTGAGGTAGCTAATGAATTAATTATTTAAACGGATTGAAATTGTAATTAATTGACACAATACTTAATCGGTGCATGTTTATTCTTCCAAGGTAGTTGAAGATTAAATTAGAAATTATCTGGTGATACACTTACCTTGCATAACTTGCAAAATTATTATTGTTAAACTGTTTCAAGGTAAGGATACCTTGTTACCTCACATAGTCTTTTATGTGCTTATTAGATTTTATTAATCGTTTGAATTGACATAGGGATATGCAAGAGATTAGTTCAATTTAATGAGTATGTATGTGCCATAACATATTTTCTTGTTAAAATCTTTCTAATCGTTTCAATTAACATAGGGATATGTTAAGAGATGAATGGATTTGTGTAGGTGAATATGTTCATAAGTTAGCAAATTACATAGTTGCCGTGAATTTATTCGTAACAGCATAAGCATGAGCTTAATAATTCTAAGTTAAAGAAATGTAATTAAATCAACACAATTATATCATCTTGATTAAATCATATTTTGTAATCATGCATTAGAACTTTTATTTTTATTTAGTTTAAAATCATATTTTTTTTAAATCACCCTTTTCAAAACAAAATATTTTTCTTCACCAAAGTGTTTTAAATTGCCTTCATAAATAATCCTTTTCACAGTCCCTGTGGGTACGATAACTCGACAATACTTGTCACTTTATTACTTGTTGTGATTGTGTACACTTTCACATTTCCGTCGTTCCAAGTTTTTGGCGCCGTTGCTGAGCACTGTTTTAAAAAGTCATTATTTGTGAATTTGTGAGTTTTACATTTTGGTTTATTTTTCTGTTTAATTTTTAATTTAATTAATTTTTCTGTGATTATTTCAGGTGTTTATGACTATTGACCGAATTATTGACCTACTCCTTGTAGACCCTGAAATATATGAACTTTTTGACAGCAAAGAAGACAAGCAAATCAGAGGAGGACCGAAGAGATGAACTTCGAAAATCCAATCCAAGAAATGGAGCAAACCCTGTTCAAAATCCTATCCTTATTGATGATGATAGGGATAGAGCTTTAAGATAGTATGCCGTGCCAGTGTTTAATGATCTCAATCCAGGTATTAGAAGACCTGAAATTGAGGCACAATAGTTCGAGTTGAAGCTAGTCATGTTCCAAATGCTTCAGACAGTGGGTCAATTCAGTGGAATGCCTACCGAAGATCCTCACCTACATTTAAGACTATTTATGGAGGTGAGCGATTCTTTCAAGTTAGCCGGAGTACCCGAAGATGCATTATGATTGAAGCTGTTCCCATATTCACTAAGGGACAGAGCTCGAGCCTGGTTGAACTCATTGCCACCAAATTCAATTTCAACATGGCAAGAGTTAGTAGAAAGATTCCTTATGAAGTATTTCCCACCTAGCAAGAGTGCTAAGTTGAGGAACAAGAGCACTGCCTTCCAACAAATGGATGATGAGTCCTTGTATGAGGCATGGGAAAGATACAAAGAGTTCTTACAAAAGTGCCCTCATCATGGAATCCCACATTGCATCCAACTTGAGACATTTTATAATGGTCTCAATGCTCACACGAGGATGGTAGTGGATGCTTCTACTAATGGTGCTCTCCTTTCTAAGTCTTATAATAAGGCTTATGAAATCATTGAGAGGATTGCCAGCAACAATTACCAATGGCCAACCAATCAAGCAACATCAAGAAGACGAGTTGCTGGAATACGTGAGGTAAACACTCTTACTTCACTCGCACATCTGGTAACATCAATATCCTCAATATTAAAAAATCTTACTACTAATGGGTCTAACAGTTTTACGGCACAACCACTTAACCAAATTGAAAATATAGCCTGTGTCTATTATGGGGAAGGACATTTGTTTGAAGAATGTCCATCAAACCCAGAATCCATGTACTACATAGGTAACCAGAACCAAAATCAAGGAAGGAAAGGATTGCAATCCAAGTTTTATAACCCATCATGGAGAAATCACCCCAATTTTTCCTAGAGTAACTAAGGGGCTGGAACCAGTAACACTTATACCCAACCTAGACCAACCCAGCCGCCTAGTTTTCCCCAACAAGTTTAGAAACCAGCTCAGGCCAAATTATCCAATAGCTTAGAGAATTTATTAAAGGTGTACATGGCGAAAAATGATGCCACTCTAAGGAATTTGGAGAATCAAGTGGGCCAACTTGCTACTGAACTCAGGAACCCACCACCAGGTGCTTTACCTAGTGATACAGAGAATCCAAGCAATCCGGCGAAGGAGTATTGAAAAGCATTAACATTGAGGAGCGAAAAGACAGTAGAGCCCAACACCATCGAAGCTAAAAAAGAGCAAGCTGGCGCTCAAGATTCAGAGCAAGTTCAATCAAGTGTTGAAATTCGAGTTTCAAAAGAACCAGAATCTGCAAAACTCGACAAGAAAATTTCAGAACTAGCTAATTCTAATCAACTAACAACTCTGCTAGATACAGAATTGCCACAGAAGATGAATCAACCAGTTCCAGTAAAGAAACCACCAACACCCTACCCTCAAAGACATTAAAAGCAGAAGTAGGAGATTCAATTCAAGAAGTTCCTAGACGTACTCAAGCAACTTCATATTAACATCCCGCTGGTTGAAGCACTTGAGCAGATGCCGAACTATGTCAAATTCATGAAGGATATCCTGTCCAAAAAAGGAAGACTTGGAGAATTTGAGATGATAGCTCTGACGAAGGAATGCAGTGCATATCTTCAAGACAAACTACCCCTAAAGTTAAAGGATCCTGGATGTTTTACCATCCCTTGCAACATTAGAGCAACATATTGTGGTAAGGCATTATGTGACTTAGGTGCGAGTATTAACTTGATGCCTATGCCAATATTTAGGAATTTGGGGATAGGTGAAGTTAGACTAACTACGATTACACTTCAATTAGCAGATCGATCTTTAGCACATCCAGAACGAAAAGTCAAAGATGTATTGGTACATGTAGATAAATTTATCTTCCCTGCTAATTTTGTTATCCTAGACTTTGAAGTAGATAAAGAAGTGCCAATTATCTTAGGAAGACCGTTCTTAGCAACCGAAAGGACCCTTATTGATGTTCAGAAGGGCGAGCTTACCATGCGTGTTCAGGATGATCAGATAACATTTAACGTTTTTAAGTCTATGCGATTTCCTGACACAATTGATGATTGTTCTGCAGTATCCGATTTAGAAGATTAAATAGTGGAGAAAGAGCTCAACTATGTTGAAGAGGAGGATGAATACTTAGCGTTGTTAGATTTTAATCAAAAGGGATTTAATCCGCAATTCCATTTTGAATCTTTGGAGTTAGAGAATAGGGATTATGCCCAACCAAAAGCGTCAATCGAGGAGCCACCTAAATTAGAAGTCAAGGTACTACCTTCACATTTAAAATATGTTTATTTAGGTAATGCTTCTACTTTTACTGTGACTGTTTCAGCAGAATTAACTAGTGAGCAAGAAGAAAACTCATCCTGGTGTTGAAACAACTCAAGAAGGCTACTAGATGGACCATAGCCGATATTTGCAGAATTAGTCCATCTGTATGCATGCATAAGATTATCCTTGAAGATGGAAAAAAAGGGACGATTGATGGACAATGAAGACTGAACCCCATCATGAAGGACGTAGTAAAGAAAAAAATCATTAAGTGGTTAGATGCGGGTATAATTTACCCTATCTCAGATACTTCATGGGTAAGTTCGATCCAGTGCATGCCAAAGAAAGGAGGTATCACGGTCATTGAAAAAGGGAATAACGAGTTGATACCAACTAGAACGGTTAGGGATGGAGAATTTGCATCGGTTACCGAAAGCTGAACAAGGCGACTAGGAAAGATCACTTTCCTTTGCCATTTTTGGACCAGATGCTAGATAGAATCATACGGCGAGACTACTACTGTTTTCTTGATGGATACCCGGGGTATAATTAGATTACAGTAGCACCAGAAGATCAACACAAGACAACATTCACCTGCCCGTAAGTTACACTTGTATTTAGACGCATGCCATTTGGTTTATGTAATGCACCTGCTACATTTCAAAGATGTATGATGTCTATTTTTACTAACATGGTTGAGAAGTATTTGAAAGTTTTAATGGATGATATTCCAGTATTTGTGTGACAGCCCTAAAGTGACCCTAGTCGAGAAGCGGTTCCGGGACCGCTAAACCGAGTCACCAAATTATTTGAACATGATATTTATTGTCTAAAATATGTGATTATGAATGTGTGAAAGTTTTAAGCTTTGATTTAGTAAATTGCATGCGAATTTAGTCAAAAAGACTTATGTGAGAAAATTTAGAAATGTGCTAGGCAAATGTAAAGTGCCCTAATAATGCATGTTGTAGAAATGGTGGGTTTGCATGTCACATTGCCCAATATTTGAGCTAATGGCCGGCCATACTATGAGTGGAAACATGTCACAAACATTTTATGCAGTGATGTATGTTAGGAACAATAAAATAATGAGTATGGCTAATAAAGAAATGGAAAAAGGAAAAAAAATGTGTGTGGTTGCCCCCCCTCCATTGCCGTGAATACAAGAAACAAAAAGAAAAAAAAATGTGTCCATCCTTTTTTCATTCTTCTTGACCGAAAATTCAAAGGAAAGAAAGGAGGAAATGTTGAAGAGATTCGGCCATGCTTGTAGCTAGGTGAAGGTAAGTTTGATGTTGTGCCATGAGATTCATGCATGTTTTTTTTTGTTAGCTTGAGTTCTAACTAGCCCATGGTTCAAATATTTACTATGTCATGGAGATGATATTCGGCTAAGGTGGATTTGTGTTGATGTTAATTGCATGCTAAAAGTGAAGCTTGTAATGATGCATGTGATGGTGGATTGATGACTCTTGAATCTCCTTTTTAGCATCCTTGAGTGAGACATTAAGTTCTTTGTTTAACTATGACCAAAATTGAAATGATATGGTGTTGTGATGCATTCGGCCATGGTTGGAAATAGAAGAGAAATAAGGTTGTTGTTAGATGAAGTAGAGTCTAACAAATGAGCTCGTATGTGCATTAGTTGCTAGATGGAGAAGAATCGGCTAGCAAGTTGTGTGCTAAGGCCGAATATAATTTTGTATATTATGGGTAATGCATGTGTTGAATTAATGTAAAAGGAGAGGATGCTTTAATAGTGTATATATGTGTATTAGCCAAGTTTTGAACTTGAAACAAATGGTGTTTAGTCAATACAAGTGACCATACTTGTAGAATGTATTAAGTGTTGCAATCGGCCTTAGCATAGATGTGTATGTTCGGCCACATGAATGAGTACATGAGTTGATGGGTATGTTCGGCCATAGGTAGCCTATTGATGGCTTTAGCTTGACTTAGAAAATTCGGCTAAGGGCAAATATTAGCTAGTATGTTGAATTCGATTCGTGATTTCGTACATATATGACTCAAATGTCTAATGTATATATGGGCTAAGTACCTTGAGCTTCTCTTTTGATGTTCGAATGAATTGTATTAAATTGCTTGATGTGATTAAAAATGCGTATGATCATTGTGTATTTGAGCTAAAAGGTGGCCATATGACCTATCAAACTCCTTGTCATATTCGGCCATAAGCTAGCAAAATGAGACTTTAATAAGTTAAATTTGTTTGAATTAGCTCAAGAGCTTAGAGGACCACAGTTGGATAAGGGAAAGGAAATAGTGATCGAATAGCCGTTGAAGCCGTTCGACAGCATCCGAGGTAAGTTTTCGAGTAATGGAACTTAGATTATGATTTGATTAGATCATGTTTTAAGCAAATCAAAATCATGCTCTTTGTGTATGGCTATTGAGCCGAAATTGCAAGTGTGATAAGTGCCTTGTGTTTGAGTTTTGCTAATGAAAATGAAATACGAATGTGTCATGATTTGTTGATAAATGTGCATGGTTATTCGAATGATGTCCGGGCTAAGTCCCGAAGGCTTTGTGCTAAGTGACTATATCCGGACTAAGATCCGAAGGCATTCGTGCTAGTTACTAAATCTGAACTAAGATCCGAAGGCATTCGTGCGAGTTACTAAATCCGTACTAAGATCCGAAGGCATTTGTGCGAGTTACTAAATCCGGGTTAAGTCCCGAAGGCATTTGTGCGAGTTACTATAACCGGGCTATGTCCCGAAGGCATTTGAACGAGTAGCTATATCCGGTTAAACTCCGAAGGTACGTGTTCGGAAATGAATGATCTTGCTGTAAAAATTTCAGTTAATACGCTTGTGAAATCCCAACAATGAGGTATGTTTCATATGTGCTTTGAATTAGTTAAGCCCTTACAAATAAGTATTCGCTCAGTTGATAAATGAGCTACCAGCCTTTGGCTAAGTTGATCTTTGTGTATGAATATAAGGGTTGGTGATGTGAAGTAAGTCTGATATTGAGAATTTGTGCATATGAAATTATCTGTTTAGCTATATGAATGCTATACTTTGGTTGTGTCTAAATTCATGACTCAAACTTACTAAGCATTAAATGCTTACTCCATTTCTTTGATTCTCTATTTTATAGATTTTGGTTCTTCAGCTATCGGTCTCGGGATTTTGAAGTCGAAGTCGCCCACACTATCAAAGCTCCTTTCGGTATATTTTTGGTTGGACTTTGAAATGGCATGTATAGGACTACCCTTTTGTTATAGGTCATGTACCTTTCGGTTTTGTGTAAATTTGGATAGCCATGCGAAAATGGCTTAAGTATACTTTGGCCATGGTATTATAATCATTGTATGTTGTTCATTAAGAGGTATGGAAATGTTTGGAAATGATTAGCCATTGGGATGGTTAATCATGATCATATTTTGTGCTATTTATGTTAAAGGGCTAGTTGAATCATGGAAACTATGAAATAGGTAAAGCCTACCTTAAAGACAGATGCTGACAGCTGCAGTGACGTGGATGTGAAAAATTACTAAAAATAGTAGGAATGGAATTAAATAGTGAATAAATTATGTAAATGAACCTTGACGAGTCTATTTTCATAGGAAAGTAACGAAACGATCATATGAACAGTACGTTAAGAGATATTTAAGTTTTCGTGAGACAGGGCCAGAACGGCTTCTGGAGACCCAGTTCCAACTTTGGAAATTCATTATAAATTGACCAGAGATAATTAGAAGTCATGCCATATATGTACAGATTTCTTTTCGAGTCTAGTTTCTGTAGAAATAAACCGCATCAGTATTGAAGCCCTGTACAGGGAGATATCCAAGTCGTAATGCGCAAAGGTCAGTGAAGTCAATCCCTGTAACATGGGGGACTTTAACTAATAAACTGTACTAATTGGCCCGACCAAAGATTCTAGAAAAAATTTGTAGATGCATATATGAGTCTAGTTTCAGGGAAAAATCACGAAACTGATTTTCGAGTTGTGGAACTCAAGATATGATTTTTAAGGTGACAGTGACACGCTTAGCCTATTTGTCTGGAAATTTTTAAAATGAACTGTGCAAGTAAATGGATTAAGCCCGTTAACCCCTCGTGTCTGACTCCGGCGATGGTTTCGGGTACGGGGTGTTACAGTTTTATTGGTATCAGAGCTACGGTTTAGTCGATTCTAGGACTACCGTAATGCGTTTGGGTCTAGCTATACATGCCATTTTATGTGATTATTTGATAGTGTGGTGATTTCTGACATTCGCAAATGCGTGTATTTATAGTAATGGATCCCAATCCCGACCGAGCGGTAGCTGATGATCTTGAGAGTGTAGCGCCTGCTCCCGCACAAGGGACAGCGCCGGCGGACTCTCAACCTAATGCTAGTAATCCGTATGATGAAGCTAGACAAGCTTTCTATAGCGTGATGAATGATTGTTCCAACCAATACATTCGAACTAATACGGCTGTTCCACAACCTCCATTCCCAACAAACACAACCCCGCACCTACAATGCCTCCGTAATCGACCAAATAAGGTCAAATAAGCCCCCAGTTGATAGAATCCAAAAACACGGGGCTACTGAATTTAAGGCTACGGATAGCGATGATGCCGAGCAAGCTGAATTTTGGTTGGACAACACTATTCGGGTACTCGATGAGCTATCTTGCACACCCGATGAGTGCCTAAAGTGTACTATCTCCTTGCTGCGTGATTCTGCCTACTATTGGTGGAATACGTTGACTTCTGTTGTGCCTAGAGAGCAAGTAACTTGGGAGTTCTTCCAAACCGAGTTTCGAAAGAAGTATATCAGTCAGAGATTCATTGACCAAAAACGGAAGGAATTTCTTGAACTCAAACAAGGTTCCATGTCGGTTACCGACTATGAACGGAAATTTGTGAGGCTTAGCCAGTACGTACGAGAATGCATTTCCTTAGAAGCCGTAATGTGTAAACGTTTCGAGGATGGGCTAAATGATGAGATAAAGCTGTATGTTGGCATTTTAGAAATCCGAGAATTTGTGGTACTTGTCGAGCGAGCTTGCAAAGCCAAGGAGCTCAGTATGGAGAAAAGAAAAGCTGAGGTGGGAGCAAAGGAGTTCCGTAAGAGGTCTTCGGGGAAGCCCTTCCCACAGTCAATCAAGAAATTTAGAGATGGCTTAGGCCGGTCGAGAGACACTTCGGGCTTATCTAGACGAGATCGCGATCGACCCCGTGAGTGCACGAGTCACTTGATCGCCGATGTTGGAAATGATCGTCGAGACGAGCGAGTGTCGAGATTGTGGTAAATGGCACTCGGGGAGTTGTAGATTCCATGACCGCTCCTGTTACAAGTGCGGGTCAATTGACCACTTCATTAAAGATTGCCCGAGGTTGTCTGAACAGAATGCAAATCAGAGTGGAAAACCGGGTGCTACCACTGCTCGAGGTAGACCATCTAGAAATACGAGCAATGCTAGTGGTGGTCAGAGAGGATCTAGGGATGCTACGACCAGATCTGAGGCTCGTGCTCTAGCTAGGGCTTATGCTATACGCGCACGCGAGGATGCTTCCTCGCCAGATGTTATTACCGGTATTTTTACTCTCTTTGATACTAATGTGATTGCTTTGATTGACCCTGGTTCTACTCATTCTTATATATGTGAAACCTTAGCATCCAGTAAGACTTTACCTATTGAGTCTACTGAGTTCGTAATCCGGGTGTCAAATCCCTTGGGTCGTTACGTGCTTGTCGACAAAGTGTGTAAGAAATGCCCCCTAGTAATTCGAGGTTCCTGTTTTCCGGCAGACTTGATGCTTTTGCCATTTGATGAATTTGATGTTATTCTTGGTTTGGATTGGTTGACCGTGCATGATGCAGTTGTGAATTGCAAAAACAAGACTATTGATTTGAGGTGCTCAAATGACGAGATAATCCGAGTTGAGTCTGCGGACTTAAAGGGGTTGCAAGCTGTAATATCAGCAATGTTGGCCCAGAAATATGTAAGAAAGGAATGCGAAGCATACCTTGCGTATGTACTTGATGACAAGGAATTGGAAAAGAAACCGAATCATGCGGTGGTTTGTGAATACCGGATGTTTTTCCAAGAATTATCGGGTTTACCACTGTTCGGGAAGTAGAGTTTGGTATTGAGCTTGTACAGGACTACGCCAATTTCGATAGCTCCGTGATCGTATGGCACCAACCAAGTTAAAAGAATTGAAAGCTCGGTTGCAAGAGTTGACGGATAGAGGTTTCGCCGACCAAGTTTCTCACCTTGGGGTGCACCAGTATTGTTTGTGAAAAATGAAGGACGGAACCATGAGGATGTGCATTGACTATCGTCATTGAATAAAGTGACGATAAAGAATAAATATCCGTTACAGCGTATTGATGATTTGTTTGATCAACTAAAGGAGCCTCGGTGTTTTCAAAGATAGATTTGAGATCGGGTATTACCGCCATGAATTCGAGATTCGGATATACCCAAAACCGCTTTAAGCGAGATACGGCCACTACGAGTTCTTAGTGATGCCATTTGGGCTCACTAATGCCCTCGGTATTTATGGATTTGATGAATCGGATCTTGAGACGATATTTGGACCGGTTCGTAGTTGTGTTCATTGACGACATCTTGGTCTATTCAAGAGACGAGACCGAATATCTTGAGCACCGAGATTAGTGTTGCAAATTTTACGGGATAAGCGGTTATATGCTAAGTTCGATAAGTGTGAGTTCGGTTAGAGAGGTTAGCTTCTTGGGTCATGTGGTATCCGCATCGTATTCGAGTTGACCGAGCAAAATTTCAGCCATACTTAACTGGAAGCCTCCGAGAAATATTACTGAGGTTTAGAACTTTTTGGGACTTGTCGGTTACTACCGACGGTATGTAAAAGGTTTCTCGATGATAGCCACGCCCATGACGAAGCTACTTCAAAAAGATGTTAAGTTCGAATGGACGGAAAAATGTCAGAAAAGTTTTGATCAACTGAAAACTTATTTGACTGAAGCTCAATTTTAGTGCGGCCGAATCGGCAAAGAGTTTGTCATCTATAGTGACGCCTCCTACTTGGGTTAGGTTGCGTATTGATGCAAGAAGGTCGAGTTGTGGCCTATGCGTCGAGACAATTAAAGCCACATGAGAAAAATTATCTGACCCATGACCTTGAATTAGCTGCCATCGTATTCGCCTTGAAAATATGGCGACATTACTTATTTGGTGAGAAGTGCCATGTATTTTCGGATCACAAAAGTCTCAAATATTTGATGACTCAAAGAGACTTGAATCTGCGACAAAGGCATTGGCTTGAGTTGTTGAAAGATTATGAGCTGGTCATTGATTATCACCCGGGAAAGGCTAATGTGGTTGCGGACGCCTTAAGCCGGAAATCACTGTTTTCTTTACGAGCAATGAAGGTACACTTGTCTGTTCTACCCGACAATGTGTTAGTGGCCGAATTAAAGGCCAAACTATTATTGATTCATCAAATTCGTGAAGCTCAGAAAGTCGACGATGAGTTGGTTGCAAAACGGGCTGAATGTGTTCCGAATATGGAATCGGAGTTTCAAATTGATGATGATGATTGTTTGAGGTACAGAAATCGGTTGTGTGTTCCAAGAAATTCAAAACTCATTTCGATGATTCTGAACGAAGCTCATTGTAGCCGAATGTCAATTCACCCGGGGAGTACGAAAATGTACCACGACCTAAGACGTCAGTTTTGGTGGCATGGTATGAAACGAGACATTTTCAATTTTGTTTCGAAGTGCTTAGTATGTCAGCAAGTGAAGGCGAAACATCAAGTGCCTACGGGTTTGCTACAGTCGATCATGATACCTGAATGGAAATGGGAACGAGTCACGATGGACTTTGTATCTGGGTTGCCAGTATCGGCAAGTAAGAAAGATGCGATTTGGGTTGTTGTGGATAGACTGACTAAGTCGGCTCATTTTATCCCCGTACATACAGATTTTTCATTGGATAAACTAGCTGAATTATATGTTTCTCAGATTGTGAGATTACACGGGGTACCGATTTCTATTGTGTCGGATAGAGATCCGAGATTTACCTCACGATTTTGGAAGAAATTGCAAGAAGCTTTGGGTACCAAGTTGCATTTTAGCACCGCTTTTCACCTCCAAACCGATGGTCAATCCGAGCGGATAATTCAAATATTCGAGGATATGTTGAGATGCTGCATCCTTGAGTTTAGTGGTTCATGGGAACGGTATTTACCTTTGATTGAATTAAACACAACAACAGTTTTCAATCAAGTATTAAGATGGCACCTTACGAGGCTTTGTACGGTCGTAAATGTCGTACACCATTGTTTTGGACCGAGCTCGGTGAAAGTAAAATTTTGGAGTTGATTTGATCAAAGATCTTTGAGCAGAAAGTAAAGGTAATCCGTGAAAGTCCGAAGGCGCCACGGATCGTCGTAAATCGTATGCGGATTTGAAACGAAAAGACATTGAATATCGTGGGAGATAAAGTGTTTCTTAAAGTTTCGCCTTGGAAAAGATACTCGATTTGGCCGTAAGGGCAAGTTGAGCCGAGATTCATTGGGCTGCACGAAATCTCGAACGAGTTGGTCCGATTTAATATAGATTGATTTTGCCCCGAACTTGAAAAGATTCACGACGTCTTTCATGTTTCGATGCTTGACGTTATAGATCCGATCCGTCACACGTAATTAATCCATCAGAAGTTGAAATTCAATCTGACTTGAGTTATGAAGAGGAATCGATTCGTATCCTAGCTTGTAAAGTGAAAGAGTTGCGAAACAAAAGGGTTCCGTTGGTAAAAGTGTTATGGCTCAAACACAGAATCGACTAATGTGTTATTGTGGATATAGACGCCGAACGTGGACTTAAGAAATTAATTGGAAAATTTGTTGTTTATGTAGGTGATAGGAAGTATGAAATGGTCTTATGTGATACGTGTATATAAGTAGATGGAAATGAAGTGTCGTACATTTTTGTGTATGGGATTAATTGCACTTTGATTATAATGTGCATGATTATTACTATGTTTAATATCTGTGAAAGTCGAATATACTCATAATACAATGCTTGATTAGTTGATTAACAATAAGTTAAATTTGTTTAATCCAAGCTCAAGAGCATAAGAAGCCAATTTTGGATAAAGGGAAAGCGAAACTAGTCAATTAGTCAATCCGTAGTTATTCGATTAAATCCAAGGTAAGTTCTTAAGTGTTTGTGTTTGATCATGTTATATGCTTAAGAGTTGAATAATCATAATTAAGAAGATGTTTGATTGTATATATATATACATATGTTCTTTGTGTTGAATGAATATTAAATTAATGTTATGAGCCGTATGTGACTAGCATATCTAGTCGACTTTGATACTATTAAATGATGTACTAAGATATGTGTTCCAATGTGGAAATTAAACCCTATGTGGTTGAAAGGATAAAAATCTTTGTTCATAGATATGTATTTCAGTTATACGTAATTGAAGTATAAGTTATGAAAGTATGAAAGAACAGGTGAATTGTTTATCGAAATGTGATATTTGGGCCTTGGCCTAGCAAGCTTTAAGCTGGTGAATAATATTATCAGTTTTTGGGCCTAGTAGGCTATAATGCTGGTGAAATAATATCGGGCTTCGAGCCTAGCAGGCTATAATGCCGGTGAAATGATATCGGGCTTGAAGCCTAGTAGGCGAAATGCCGGTGAATGAGTTCAGACTTAAAGTCTAGCAGGCTTCGTGCCGGTGATGAATTCAGGTTTAAAACCTAGTAGGCTAAATGCCGGTGATTTGATAAAAGTCTAAGACTATGAGACCCGGTGTTAAATCGACAATTGAATTCGTTCAATACATTAAGTTGGCCAGGTATGTGATATATATACTTATGCATGTTAGATCGATTGGAATTGAATCATGAATGTAAAATGAGAAGCATAGGTGAAGATGTCATATGTGTATGTGTGTATTCGGTCATGGTGAAAGGTTATATGAATTATGTGAAATACCATTTAGATATGAATGACGAAAGTAACTGTGGTTATGAAATGGTACAATGGTTGAATTCGATTGAATTAAAGTTGACACTGAAGTATTTAAATGCCTATGTCATATATGTGAGTAAGGGTAAAACCATCGTAAATTATCGATAAGGGTGGGCTATGTGTGGAACCATCTTATAATTGCTAATTTGAACAGTTGTGTGTGAATCATTGAGCATGATGTATTGTATTGAGATTATGCTTAAGTGAAATTATAGATATGTGATGAAATTGATTGGTGATATACATGTTTAAATAATGTGAATGCAAAGAATGTGTGAAAGAGGAAATTTGTAATAAATTTGCTTGGGACAGCAGCAGTAACGTGATTTTAGAAAATCAAATTAAATTTTGGGAGTTGAGTTAGAAGCTGAATAAATTATGTAAGTAAAGCTTAATGAGTCTAGTTTCTTATAAAAAAAACCGTGTAAACAAAAGAATTGCTGATAATGAGATATTTGAAGTGTCGGGGAACAGAGTCAAATGACTTCGGGGTCCCCTGTTCTGGTTTTTAGAAAATCATTATAATTTTTACAAAAATGGTTTTAAGATAAAATTTATATGCTTAGACTCCTTAATGAGTCTAGTTTCAAATGAAATCAACGAGAACATATTTTGAATTCTGTACAATAAGAAATTTTATTCGTAGTGAAGAGTGGTCAGATTAGTCAAACAATGAAACAGGGGAAACTTTAAGAAAAATCTAGTATTGATTGGCCAAACCAAAAATTCTGAAAAGTTTATGGATGGAATATATATGAGTCTATTTTCAGGGAAAATTATTTTTAGGGAAAATTAACAGGAATTGATTTGGAGTTTCGTAGCTCCAGTTATAAATAATTTAGTGACTGTTTCTCAGGAAGACAACTTGTAGTGAATTTGTGATTATGTTGTAAACATTGATAAAACTTGTTAATGAGTTGCTTATTGTTTTCTTATGAACTTACTAAGCGTAAAGCTTACTCCCCTTTTCTTTTCCATATTCCCTAGGGTTGCCAAGTTAGCTCGGGTTGGAGGCCGTCAGAGATATCATCACATTGTCGAGTCTACGCTATCGGCGTAAGTAAATCTTAGTGTTTCGAGTCTATGGCATGTATAGGATTGTAAAGTTGAGTATGTAATATTATGATTAAGCCAAAGACCTTGGCTTGTTATTAAGGTAGTTTGATTATTCATATGCTTGTATTTTATTATCTCCTGTGATGTGATTTATAGCATGTATATTTAGAATTTGAATTGTGATTTATTGTTGAGTAAGTAAATGATACAAGACTAAGATATTGGTAAATATTTAATAATGCGTCATGAATGTTTTGGGGCCTTGTAAGCCCGATTATAGGATAATATACGCGTGTACGAAAAGTTTAAAATTGATCAAAATTTTTTTTATGGCCTGGTTTTATATAAATGGTTGAGTTTAAATCTGGTAGCACCTCGAACCCTGTTCCGGCGAGGGATACAGGTGAAGGGTGTTACATTTAGTGGTATCAGAGTTATGGTTTAGTCGATTCTCTGACTATTCTAGCGTATGTGAGTCTAGCTATACATGCCATATTACTACTCGTGATAGTGTGACATCTCCCGGCTCTAATGAAATTGTTTTGTAAGATAAATATGCTTTCCAACAGAGCTAATTCTGATAGTCCAGAATGTTATACTCAAACGTTTGAGTGAAAATGTAATATCCCGAATTAGGGCCTAATCAGAATAGTGGTTTCGTGACCACAAATCTGAGATAGAAATAATTATTTTATAATTATTTTGATGATTATGAGATGATTGCATGATTGTGTGAAAATTTCGTGATGAAATTCTATGCCTAAAGTGCTTAAATTGAAAGTAGGGACTAAATCGAATAAGTTGCAAAACTTGCATTCTAGAATTTTTTAGTATGAAATTGTTTTGGAATATTAATGAGGAGGTCTTAAATAGCAATTTGACCAATTTTAAGTTCATGGACAAAATTAGGACATAGAAGGAATTTTTGGAAAGTTTAGTAGTAAGGTATTTTGGTCATTTAGTTATTAAAATGAATTAAAAACAAAATTAAAAGCCAATTTTTGTCCATCTTCTTCATTAGGCCGAAATTTCAAGGGTTCTCCATAGCTAGGGTTTGTTTCAAGCTTCCAAGCTCCATAGTAAGTGATTCCAAGCCCCGTTTTTAATGTTCTTTACGTTTTTGGAATCCCGGTAGCTCGATAAAGCTTATGTTAGCAATAATTTAACCTAGGGTTTATATTTGGAAAAATACCCATAGGTGAAATTTGTGTATTTTGATGTTTTATGATAGAATATGAAGTTTTAAATTATGTTAGACAACTTGTACTATTCGATTTTAAGCAAAAACGAGTAAAAGGGCTTAATCGGTAAAAATACCTAATAGTCACAAGTACATGTTAGAGTGAGAATTTGATGTTGCCATAGAAGAGAAAAGTGATCAGCATGTTGTAAAACATAAGAATAAGGAATAAAGTTTAATCCCGAGCCTAGGGGCAAAAATGTAAATATGCAAAAGTTTAGGGGTAAAATTGTAATTTTGCCAAAATTTGAGTTAAGGATTAATTTGATAATGTGAGTATTAAATAAGCTAAATGTGTTATTTTAGATCAAGAAAGACGTGGAATCGACCTCAATCGAGGAAAAGAAAAGATTGTGGACTAAATTGCAAAATCTTTGTATTTTGGTACCAAGGTAAGTTCATGTGTAAATAATGTAGCATAATTGTTATTATTAAGTTATTGATATTAATTATGTGTTATGCTGAATTTCATTATGAAATGTATGCTTTGTGGTTAATTTCAAATAATATGTAAATTATGTGATCTACTTGTTAAATATAATTGTTACCGAGTATTGATTTTGGCATTCTACGGAAGACGGCAAGGATAAGTGTTCGAGAAAAATCCCGTTTGAACCTTAGGAATAGATTAGGATACAAGTGACATGTCACTAGGATGGTTGAGCGTCCGAACTCGTTGAGTTGATTCCGAGTTCACTTATGGATGCGAATGTCCGAACTCGTTGAGTTGAGTCCGAGTTCGTGAGATGTAACTAGGCATCCGAACTCGTTGAGTTGAGTCCGAGTTCACTTATGGATGCGAATGCCCGAGCTCATTGAGTTGAGTCCGAGTTCACTTATGGATGCGAACGCCCGAGCTCGTTGAGTTGAGTCCGAGTTCGCTTATGGGCGGGTTACATGATTGCTTGATTGAATATGTGGCACTTATATGCAAATTATCCATGTATCCGAATTATATTCCGATGTGTTCAACAGGTAAAGTTTTACTCAAATGGAGGAATACTCGAGATGAAAAGAGACGTATTGGTAAGTGATGAGAAATGGATATTTTGGACAGGTATGTATTTAACCCTCGGGTTGAGTGTTGATTACAACCACGATAAGGTAATAAGATGATGAAAATGATTAAAAATGTGATAAGTGTGTTGATGATATATGCTAATGTTGATTAGTTTGATTGTTTGTTATGTTATTTATTATTTACATATGAACTTACTAAGCATTTATGCTTACTCCTCCTTCTTACTCATTGTAGTTTTGGACAAGCCATTTCGAGAGTCGAGATAGGTCGAAGGCTTAGTCACACTATCCTAAGACTTTTGGTAATGGCTTATAAATTTAAGTATGGCATGTATAGCAATATACCTTTTTGTGTAAATGATCTTATGGTATGGTGATGGAATGGTTGAGGAAATGCTTGATAATGATAAATTATGAAAATAGTTAGTTTAGATTATATTTGATGTTAAGGAAAACTATTAAGATACTTAGTGCATAAAACTCATAAAAGGGATGAAATTTGCCATAAATGAATCTTGCAGCAACAACGACACGAGTTTAAAACTTTACTAAAAATCATATAAATTGAACTTGGTGATGGACTACATATCAAATTGAAGCTTATTATGTCTAGTTTCACATGAAACAAATGAAATAGGTAAAGGAATTATATGTTAGAAGATATTTGAATTTTATTGAAACAGGGTCATAGCAGTTTCTGAATCCCCTGTTCCTACTTTAGAAATTCACCATAAATTGTAAAGATATAATTAGGTGGTTTATTTTATATCCTCAAAATCCTTATTGAGTCTAGCTTTAGGAGAAACAAACCTCATTGTCATATGAATTTTTTACAGAGAGAAATGTGGTTCGTAGTAAACAGAGGTCAAACCAGTCAAGTCCTGAAACAGGGGTAACTTTAACTAATAAAATGTACTAATTGGCCCAACCAAAAATTCTAGAAAAAAATTGGTAGATAGATATATGAGTCTAGATTCAGGGAAAATTTACGGATCTTAATTTCGAGTTTCATAACTCAAGATATAATTTTTCTTGTGACTGTGACGCAAGTAGCTTAAAAGCTGTGAATGTAGAAACAAATAATCCAAAGTTCTAAAAATGTTAAACTAAGCTTAGTAACACCTCATACTCGACTCCGGTGACGGTCTCGGGCATGGGGGCGTTACAGAAAATCTGTTGGTGATGAGTTGAAACTCATAAATGGTATGAATCAGAATGCATGATATTCTGCTATTGATAAATGTTATAATTATATGAGTATATGAGTTGTGATGTTGGGTATATGATTGTTGTGTGAATATTTTTGATTTGGAATTTATGATTTGATTTAGCGTATGAGCTATGTGTTAAGTACCAAGTGATCATAAGTAAATGATTGCTAGATGTTTGAGAATGCAGAATTAGTAATGAACTGTTCATTCATAATAGTATGTGTGATGTGCATGCTTACGTAAGAGTTAAAATTGTTGGCTTTACAACCCTCACCCCCTCATCGGTAAAGCATTGTAATGAGATCCGTACTATATTGATTAAATACGCTTACGGGTGTGAAATTACAGAGTTTCGTGGTTGAAAGATTAGCATTGTGATCAGATAAGAGAATGAGTCTGCAAGTGAAGATAGTAACAGAAAAGATATTGGATCATGTTGAAGGCCATTCGTAATATGCCAATTCACTGTTAAAGAAGAAGTTGAATTCGATGAGATGAAAGTATTCAGGTATGATGTCTAAAGAGCGTATTAACTGGAAGTTTTTCTGAATTGATTTCTGTTAGTAATGGGATATTGTGAAATCAGTGATGATAGAATTAGACAGTGGGATAATGTTTGAATTGAAATGATAGCTGAGTGCAGTGGTTATAGTCGGGGAGTTACTACGTTTTCTTCTGGGCATTCTATGTGTACATTTATCCTCAGAGGTATGTGTAACTGTATATTTCAAATGAAAATTCTTATCATATGAGAACGTCATCTATATATATTGATATATGAAAGCATTGTTGGGCTATTCGGGTTACAATCGACATTATTATATCTTTCTCCGGTACCCTATTTCATTTTATTGAAAGAAAAGATCGACGATAGAATCTGTGTGATGCTGGTATTCTGATCCTACTATTTTTTGATCTACTTAGTATACATGAAGGTTATATTGTTTCTGTTACCGTTAATTCTGGTGCATGTGAGTGATGTTTTACTTCTGGATTTCGTCTGAGACATCACTAATATATCTGTCATCTGATATGGGCACTTTCTTAAAAAGATCAGTATAGTGATATATTTGAGATTACAGTATCTCTGCTTTCTTATGATTTTATATGGTTATCTGTGAAAAATATCTTTTGAATGAATGTAATTATGTTTCAATTTCTCTTGTGTTCAAAATGCATTATTGATAACTGGGACATTATATATCTATACGGTTGAGATGTCGGCCTTATTATGGCACTAAGATTTTAATTTATCTGATGGTTGTGGCTTCAGTATGGTTCAAAGCTTCGTTGATTAATAATTGAAAAGTTATTACTTGACATTCGAGATCGATTCAGTTGTCTAGTTTGATTAGATTAATTGCTTGAAGGATTAATCGAGTTACTTGTATCTGAATCTATCCACAG
The DNA here is from genome assembly GCF_025698485.1 of Gossypium arboreum. Taxonomy (NCBI): domain Eukaryota; kingdom Viridiplantae; phylum Streptophyta; class Magnoliopsida; order Malvales; family Malvaceae; genus Gossypium; species Gossypium arboreum. Next base: position 27,883,950 of record NC_069081.1, read on the forward strand.
GGTGGAAATAAACTTTGAATGTTCACGGATAAATAGATGAATATTCTGAATGTAGGATTCATATTCTAGAAGATATGATACAGAATTATATCCATCAGAACAATTTTATTGAGAAATGTTCTTATAGATCGCGATTGGGAAGTCTGAATGATGTGATATTTAACAATAAAGTGGTAAATAGTTGAAGAAATTGTTAATTGAAGCGTCAGTTCTCAGGTAAAGAGTTATTCGACACAAGAATTAAAGATGGTTTGAATTGTTGAAAGATTATGAGTCAGCGATTGATTATCAATCTGGGCAAATAATTATAGTCTTTGGGGTTCTGAGCGAGAATCTTTATGTGTTTTATGACCGATAATCATGTGATTAATCTTATCAAATGATGAGTAGTTATTAGCTGAGCTAGAAACTAAATTGATGTTTAATCAACAAATTTGTGAGGCTAAGAGGTCTGTCAGTGAATTACAAATTAAAAAGGGTACAACGTAAATTGATTTCTGATTTAGAATTTCAGATTGGAACCGGTAATCATTCGTTGTGTTAAGATAGAGTTTGTGTATTGAGAAATCCAGAGATTTTACAACAATTGTGACATCTAGCACAGTGGAAATTATCTATCCGTACGGGGAGTACTAAAAGAGGGTCAGTTTTCATTGTTCAAATGGAGACACGAGGATTATATCGTGTTACTAAAATAAACTACTGTGAGCTTTGGGTATGGAGTTACTTTGTCACACTGTGTTCTAGAATTAAAAGCAACCGAGAAAGACATTTATTGTTGGTTAAGTTTCCGTATAATAATAATGGTTATGAGATGAATGTTAAGATACCATTGTATTGGAGAGGTATGGTTGCAATTACTGAACTTTGTTGTATTGAATTGAATTTTGATAAAAAGAATTCTGGGGTTGATGTGATTGGAAAGAGTGAGGGGAAATGAAAGTAATTCGTGACCGTCTAAAAGCAGTTTTAGATTGGCAAAAAATATATGTGGGCTTGATGCGCAAAAGCATTGAATTTTCAATTAGAAAATTTAGTATTTGTGAAAGTATTATAGTAGGAATAGAATTTTTCGATTTAGCTATAAAGAGAAGTTGAGTTCGCAATTCATCAGATTGAATGAGATTATTATCAGAACTTGAGAAAACCCGTAATGTGTTTCTTATATATATGATGTGATGATACAAATAAGATCCTTTATCTATAGTATCTCTTACAGAAGTAGAAACTCAGCTTGTTATGATGTATAGCAAAGAGTAGAACATAATCTTAGCTCATGAGATTGAAAAGCTGAGAAATCTGAGGCTAGGTGAGAAATTGATGAGGCTTGTGAAAGTAAATATAATTTATTTCCTGGTAAGATTTTTGAGGACGAAAATCCCTAAGGGGAGAGTTGTAATAGCCCGTTTTTAGGGTTAATCGGAACAGTGGTGTCAGGGCCACTAAATCCGACGAATAGGTTTGTAAATATTATATTTAATATTTACGAGTTAATTGTGATTTTAAAAATGTTTTTGATATTGTGATTTTCGTTTTATAAGCGATTTATTAAGTTCAAGTGGTATGACCTTAAGGTCAAGTGGGTTTAGAAAATAAGGTATCAGAACCTCGTTTCTATAAACCGAGTCATAAATATTTTTATAAATATTTACGGAGTGGAAATAAGATGGTATTAAAGTTTCATTGAAAAATTTTATCATTTCGATAGTAAATTAAGCAAAAAAGACTAAATCGCGTAAAGTTTAAAACTTGTGTGCTATTAATTAAGGTGTCTAATAGCTATGGTTTATTAAAGTGAAAGTCTTTATAAGAATATTAGACCATTTTTGTGTTAATGGATGATAGTGGAAGGGTAGTTGGAGTAGTTTTAAATGTTTTTGAAGGTTAATATTGTAAAATAGCTAATAAGTGTTTTAATAAATAAAACAAAATAAAAAATTGGCTTCATTCTCATCATCTATTGCCGAAAGTTAAAAGAAAAAGAAGCCATTGAAGCTTCAAAGTATTCGGCCATTGCATGTTAAATTGGTAAGTCCATTTTGACTCGATTTTTAGTGATTTTTACGTTTTTGAGATCGTTGCTTCGTAATCTAGCTAGCCCTTACCTCTAATTTTAAAATTGTTAAAGTATTTGGATGATGCCATTATTGAATGTTTGAGTATCTTGATGTTTAACTATAGAAAATAAATCTTTGATGTTAGATTAATAAGTTTTGTTAAGAGAATTTTGGTAAAAATGTCAATTTTGGATTAAATTGTGAATGTGGAAATTTAGAGGTTAAAATGTGAAATTGTGAAATATATGGGTTGTGTGAGTGTTTTTGAAGGTGTTTGATGTAACGCCCCAATTTTCGGGTTTTCTGTGTTTCTGTGATTTTTAAAATTTTTTGTGTGTTCTGGTTGGTTATGGTTGGTTAAAATATATATTTTAGTAGGTTAGTGGGCCTTTTAGAAGACCCAAACTTAATTTAAATCCGTGGTAGTCTTCAGAATTATAATTTTATGAATAGGTGATGCAAGGGTAAAAGATGACACAAAAAGGAGTGTGGTGTAGTGGCAAGGTGGCGCCACTTAGGGGACAAGGAAGTGACGCCATAGAGGAAGCAAGGGGTCCAAGGTTCAAGTCTTGGCTCTTGCAATATATTTTGGTTTTTCTTTTCAATAAATCTGGAAGCAAGTAGGTGCGCTTTAAAGTTTAATGTGTTGGATTTATGACACAAATGAGTTGATGGCCTAGTGGTGGTGGCGTGAGTTGGCATGTGAGAGGACCTTGGTTCGAATCCCTTGGCACGCAAAGGTTGATTATTTTGCTATGTTGGGACGACAAGTGTTGGTGTTGGTTTTAAACTCTGGTGATGGAGGGATCCCATATCGGGAAGCTAACATAAGAGTAGATGGAGAGCTGGCTTTAAATAGAGCAAACCATGATGAGAGTAGGCATACCCTTCTTGGCTGATCCCTTTCGCTTTGTAACGTACTCGTTTGGGTTGGGCGTCAGCTAAGAGTGTTTGGAGCGGATTAACTGCAGTCTCCTAACAGTGTGTATTTCTCATTACTCTAGCGATGGGGCGGCTATCTCGGGCAGAATGAATGAAATGGGCCATGTGGTCCCAATGGGTCCGTAGGCCCAAGTTGATAAGTTGTAGAATTATCGAAAACCCTTGTAAGGTAGAATTACCGAAATACCCCTGTAGGGTATTGAAATACCCTTGTAAGGTAGAATTACCGAGATACCCTTGTGGGGTAAAATTGCCATTTTGCCCCTAGGGTGTTAAATGACTATTTTGCCCCTCGTGCGTAAATGACTAACTTGTGTGATGATTGGGTTAGTTGACGTGGATTTATGTTAGTTATCGTTAATTTGTAAGTCTAATGTGTTAGTGATCGATTGTAGGATTATCGAGTGGGAGATATCGTCATCAATCGTCATCAACCAGGTGTGTAAACGACACCTTCCCTTAGACTAAATTGGTAAAAGCCGAAATACAGAAACATTGGTATTTTGTGAACTCGCGAGCGTGCGAGTGCTCATGAGACAGTTGTTAATGAATATGGTGCATTTGGATGATTAGAGTGCAGAGTGTGCATTTTCGTGCACAACGGTATTTTTGGGCTTAATGGGCCGAAAATAGGCTAATAGGCTAACGGGCCTACTTTGGTAAAAAGACGAGGTAAGTACTTCTGATTACTTGGTAAACGTTAGAATGAGCATGAAACCTTAGCAATAGGTAATAATTACTGAAATACCCTTATGCATGCAAAATTACGATTTTACCCTAGGGTTTTTTTTTTCAAAAGCATGATGTTCATTTCAGATATCGTATGCCATGACATATTATTTCATTGCATGGGACATGGATTTATATTGATAGAGGAAGCGCTCAGCGACCTCACATAATCTGTGGCCTCGCCACATATACTGTTCTAGTGACTTCGTCACAATATCCGGACCTCATTTGCAATCTAGTAACCGCCATATATATATATATATATATATTTGTTCTGGTGGCCTAGCCATAATATCTGTATCTGGTGACTTCGTCACAATATCTAGCAGCCTCGTTGCTATTTCTGTAGTGTGTAGCGGTTGGGTGGGTCGAGTAGTCTTCCCACATGGTGTAAGGCTGGTACGGAGGTGTTATGGATGGCTCTAGGTTGGAATTTCTGCATTCATGATATATTTGTTCTGTATCTGCTATGGGCCTATGGGTTTCATTCTAATTTCTGTACTGGGCCAAGGCCCAGATAAGTCTGACTCTGAGGTTTGATCTATTTTGGGCTATGGTTGGGTTATGTTACACACTGAGTTTACCGAACTCACCCTTTATTTTCATCTCTGGAGGAAATCCCCAACCATAGTGGGCTTGGAGTTGTGAGCGATTCGGAGTGGCCACATCATCTGCAAAGTTGGTTTTTCTAAGTTAGCTTATTTTTATTATTTTTATATTCTGATTTAATTTTGGGTTTTAAGTTGTAATAAGGCCGCTATTAAAATTCCTTTTTTCTGCTATGGTTTTATTTTCTAATTATATTTATACTATGACGAAACTGCAAGTGTTAGGCTACGCGGGTTTTCAAAATTAATGAACGTTTTCCAAGACTCAACAAGCACAACAAATGGATAGCCTAAAGATTGATAAACCAGCTTTTCATTCAACCGCTATTTTTAAAAAGATCACCCCAATCACTTAAACCAATGAATGAATACTAAGTCGTAAGTCCATGTGACACGTCAGATCTGGCCATAACGTCTGGGCCGGGTTTGGGGTGTTACATTTGATGTTTTTGGTATTAAATGTGATGATAGATGAGTTGAGCTTGATGAATAAGGATAGTTGTGGTTAGATAGATAGATGGTAATCGGCTATTAGAGTATAATGCAAGAATTGTACATGGTAGTTTCAAATAAGGCTTGAATGGGAGATATAATTGACGAATGATGAAATAGTTAATGAGTTGAATAAGTGTTTAAAATGTTATTCGGGTATTGGTGTTATGTGCTAGCATGATATGTATGTGTTATTTAGGTGAAAAATGTTTAAATGATAATTCTGTTTGAATAATTACCGAATGACATTTTGGTGAATGAAATGAGTGATTGTTTTCAAAGTGAGATGATTAAAAGTTGAATTAGATGATTTATAGTAATCTGCTAATGTGTTATTGTGGATATAGATGCCGAATGTGGACTTAAGAAATTAATTGGAAAATTTGTTGTTTATTTAGGTGATAGAAAGTATGAAATGGTCTTATGTGATACGTGTATATAAGTAGATGGAAATGAAGTGTCATATATTTTTGTGTATGAGATTAATTGCACTTTGATTATAATGTGCATGATTATTACTATGTTTAATATGTGTGAAAGCCGAATATACTCATAATACAATGCTTGATTAGTTGATTAACAATAAGTTAAATTTGTTTAATCCAAGCTCAATAGCATAAGGAGCCAATTTTGGATAAAGGGAAAGCGTAACTAGTCGATTAGTCAATCCGTAGTTATTCGATTAAATCCAAGGTAAGTTCTTAAGTATTTGTGTTTGATCATGTTATATGCTTAAGAGTTGAATAATCATAATTAAGAAGATGTTTGATTGTATATATATATATATATACATATGTTCTTTGTGTTGAATGATTATTAAATTAAAGTTATGAGCCGTATGTGACTAGCATATCTAGTCGACTTTGATACTATTAAATGATGTACTAAGATATGTGTTCCAATGTGGGAATTAAACCCTATGTGGTTGAAAGGATGAAAATCTTTGTTCATAGATATGTATTTTAGTTATACGTAATTGAAGTATAAGTTATGAAAGTATGAAAGAACAGGTGAATTGTTTATCGAAATGTGATATTCGGGCCTCGGCCTAGCAAGCTTTAAGCTGGTGAATAATATTATCGGGCTTTGGGCCTAGCAGGTTATAATGCTGGTAAGATAATATCGAGCTTCGGGCCTAGCAGGCTATAATGCTGACGAAATGATATCAGGCTTCAAGCCTAGCAGGCGAAATGCCGGTGAATGAGTTCAGACTTAAAGTCTAGCAGACTTCGTACTGGTGATGAATTCGGGTTTAAAACCTAGCAGGCTAAATGTCGGTGATTTGATAAAAGTCTAAGACTATGAGAGCTTGTGTTAAATCGACAATTGAATTCGTTCAATACATTAAGTTGGCCAGGTATGTGATATATATACTTATGCATGTTTGATCGATTGGAATTGAATCATGAATGTGAAATGAGAAGCATAGGTGAAAATGTCATATGTATATGTGTGTATTCGGTCATGGTGAAAGGTTATATGAATTATGTGAAATACCATTTAGATATGAATGACGAAATTAACTGTGGTTATGAAATGGTACAATGGTTGAATTCGGTTGAATTAAAGTTGACATTGAAGTATTTAAATGCTTATGTCATATATGTGAGTAAGGGTAAAACCATCGTAAATTATCGATAAGGGTGGGCTATGTGCGGAACCATCTTATAATTGCTAATTTGAACAGTTGTGTGCGAATAATTGAGCATGATGTATTGTATTGAGATTTTGCTTAAGTGAAATTATAGATATGTGGTGAAATTGATTGGTGATATACATGTTTAAATAATGTGAATGCAAAGAATGTGTGAAAGAGGAAATTTGTAATAAATCTGCTTGGGACAGTAGCAGTAACGTGATTTTGGAAAATCACCATAAATTGTGGGAGTTGAGTTAAAAGCTAAATTAAATTATGTAATTAAAGCTTAATGAGTCTAGTTTCTTATAAAAGAAATCGTGTAAGAAAAAGAATTGTTGATAATGAGATATTTGAAGTAGCGTGGGACAGAGTCAAATGACTTCAGGGTCCCCTGTTTTGTTTTTTAGAAAATCATTATAATTTGTAAAAAAAATGGTTATAAGATAAAATTTATATGCTTAGACTCCTTAATGAGTATAGCTTCAAATGAAATCAACTAGAACATATTTTGAATTCTGTACAATGAGAAATTTTATTCGTAGTGAAGAGTGGTCAGATTAGTCAAACAATGAAACAGGGGAAACTTTAAGAAAAATCTGGTATTGATTGGCCAAAGCAAAAATTCTGAAAATTTTATGGATGGAAGATATATGAGTCTATTTTAAGGGAAAATTAACGAAAATTGAGTTGGAGTTTCGTAGCTCCAGTTATAAATAATTTAGTGACTATTGCTCAAGAAGACAACTTATAGTGAATTTGTGATTATGTTGTAAACATTGATAAAACTTGTTAATGAGTTGCTTATTGTTTTCTTATGAACTTACTAAGCGTAAAGCTTACTCCCCTTTTCTTTCCTATATTCCCTAGGATTGCCAGGTTAGCTCGGGTTGGAGACCGTCAGTGATATCATCACATTGTCGAGTCTACGCTATCGGCGTAAGTAAATCTTAGTGTTTCGAGTCTATGGCATGTATAGGGTTGTAAAGTTGAGTATATAATATTATGATTAAGCCAAAGACTTTGCCTTGTTATTAAGGTAGTTTGATTATTCATATGCTTGTATGTTATTATCTCCTGTGATGTGATTTATAGCATGTATATTTAGAATTTGAATTGTGATTTATTGTTGAGTAAGTAAATGATACAAGACTAAGATATTGGTAAATATTTAATAATGCCTCATGAATGTTTTGGGGCCTTGTAGGCCCGATTATAGGATAATATACGCGTGTACAAAAAGTTTAAAATTGATCAAAAAAAATTTTTTACGGCCTGGTTTTATATAAATGGTTGAGTTTAAATCTGGTAGCACCTCGAACCCTGTTCCGGCGAGGGATATGGGTGAAGGGTGTTACACTCACACACTTAGTGCTCGATAATTTTACTTCACACATTTAGTGCTCAATAATTTTACTTCGCACACTTAGTGCTCGATAATTCACATATATATATATATATCCATTCATGCCTATTCAAAACATTCACTTTCAGCATATTTAACATTTTGCACTTTCCAAATCAACATGTGTATATGTATATATATATAAATTGCATTTATATAAGTCAACAACAATTATTTGCTTAGTAACTTACCTCGAATATCGACGGACTATATTTTTCGACTATTCGACTATTTTCGCATTTCCCCGATCCAAACCCGATCCTCTTTGCTCTTGATCTATTAAAAATTCAAATTGAACTCATTCAAAGAAAATATTATTAAATTAACTCCCAAATTCATAATCAAGCAAATTACCAATTTTCCCTTCAAATTGTACATTTTTACATTTTTAATCCAATATAACAAAAACATGAAACATCAAAAATTCTAACTAACTTACTTAGGCCGAATATTCCTTAAGTTTAAATAAATCCTTCCTTTTAATCTATTTCGAAAATTAGCTCCTCAATTTATCAACTAAGCAAATAAGCCCTATTTAGTTAATTTCATGCAAACTTCTAGTATAAAACTCAACAATTTAACACATCTCTTCTATTATGCAACTTCAAACTATTTTTTTTTAAACCTTTATCCATGGCCGAATACCATTTCCTTACCAATTCCAAAAATTAAACTATGGGTTAACTAAGCAACTTATCAATCATCTGAAATGTGCAACAATTTCTAAAAATTAAACTCAAACATACCTTTAAATTAAACTAGACAAGGGCCGAATGCAAGGAATCTATTTCTTTCTTTTTCTTGGCTATCTACGGTTTTTCCAAAGATGAAAACTCCACCACTTCCTATTTTACTAAGTTAATGTGATAATATAATTATTAAGTTACCAAAATAGCCATTAAAAAATTATGCTATTTCCACTATCTAATGACTGATTGTGTCCATGCATGATTTTTGGTTTAATAGCATTTTAACTCCCCCAAAATAAAAGACCATTAACAATTCGTCATTCACTCATAATTCATCAAATTTTACCTATTGTGCATTTACACCCTTTCTTTATAATTCGGCATCTAAATAGAAAAATTAAGATATTAAACTTTCATGGATATCAAATCACACATACCAATACCGAAATTTAATTTAAAACAATTTTCTAATTCGAATTCGTGGTCAAGAAACCATCGTTCCGATTAGGGTCAAAATCGGGCTGTTACACTTTTGGTCACAAGTACATATTAGTAACAGTAGACTACGTGTCTAAGTAGGTCGAGGCTAAAGCTTATCTGACAAATGATGCTAAGGTTGTAATTAGGTTTTCGTAGAAACACTTGTTCACAAGGTTTGGAACCCCAAGAGCTATTATCAGCGATGAAGGGTCCCATTTTGTGAACAAGTGGTTGAAATGGTTATTAGATAAACATGGGGTGAAACACAAGGTCGCTTCAGCTTACCATCCGCAAACGAATGGGCAAGCTGAACTGGAAAACAAAGAGATCAAAGGCATACTTGAAAAGGTAGTTTTCCTGAACTGACGAGATTGGTCCAAAAGATTACATGATGCTTTATAGGCTTATAGACCAGCGTACAATACACATTTAGGGATGTCACCCTACAGGTTGGTCTTTGGAAAAGCCTGTCATCTACCCCTGGAGTTAGAGCACAAAGCTTACTAGGCCTTATGACAACTCAACTTGGATTTGAAGCTTGCTAAAGAGAAACGAATGGTCCAACTCAATGAGCTAGAGGAATTTCGAATGTTCTCGTACGAAAATGCCAAATTACTCAAGGAGAGACTTAAAAAATGGCATGACAAGCACATTCGAGTTTGAGAATTTGAAGCAGGTCAGCAAGTTTTGTTATTCAATTCCAGATTAAGGTTCTTTCTAGGTAAATTAAAATCGCGTTGGTCTGGTCCATTTACGATTCATCGCGTATACCCATACGGAGTTGTTGAACTCTAAGGTAAGGGAGGTAATTTTCAAGTTAATGTTGAGCGTCTGAAACATTACTAAGGAGATAAGGCTGAACGGAATCAAATTTTGTTCATTTTATCAGATGTTTGAATTTTCTTATTTTCTTTTTTAATAAATGATTTAGGGTATATTTTCAGGATTAGTATGTTTAAATAAATTATATCTAGGAGATTGGAACTTAAGCGGGACCGCTTGTGACCCCTCCAATCTTTCCTGAGAATTGATTTTAACATAATTTTCTAAGAAATTATTCCCTAAATAAAATAAATTTTTTGGTTTTTCAAATAAAAGGGTCAATTTTGATCCAAGTTTTAATTTGCATCTCAATTTCAAATTTTCATTAAATCTAGGGACTTAATTGAAGTATTTTTAAAATTTGGTTGCTCTTTTGTAAATAATAAAAATCAAATGCCTCTTTTTGTAAATATTTTCAAAAGGCTTCTAGAATAAATGTTTTAGTTTAATAAAAGATGATAATTATTAATATATAATTATATCCACTATAATATATATTAATTATTATCAACTTTATATAGAATTAGGATTAGTTTTAATTTAATCATATTTTATTTGATAAGTTTTTTTTAATAAGAAGATGATAATCTTTAATATATAATTATATCTATTATAATTTATATATTAATTTTTATCAATTTAGCATAGAATTAGGATTAGTTTATTTCATTTTAAATAAATCAATAGCATTAATAATTTAATATGTATTTTATTAATTATTAATTGTTGTTAACTTTATTTAGGATTAGAACTTAGAATAATTTAATTGTTCTAAGAATTCTACTTTAAGTTCTATTCCCTCATTATAAATACCACCTTCTTCATCATTCATCATCACTCAAAATCCCAAAGCACCAAATCCCCTAAGTGCCGCAAGCCTCTAGCCACAATAGCACCCAACCATTCGGCCAGTAGCTCACCCTGCCCACACCTGCTTCCTCCATGTACCCAGCAGCTGCTCCTTGGCGCCACTCGATAGGCCTGCTCGCAAGGATCTGTATGCCTCGCGCTCTGTCTAGCCCCAGCTCGCACGTGCCCAAGTTGTTGCCTACTTTGTGTTGCAGCCTACAGCCCGTATAACTACCCACGCCAAGCCTCATCGCCGCACGCCCATCCGCACAACACACCTACACCAAGCCCCTTAGCCGATAACCCTCCAACCTACCCTAAATTGACCTCTTTTGTTTATTAATTATTTTTAGGAGTTCTTAATTTTTATAGAAAAGGCGGTAAGACCAATTTTTCTCTTAAACTTTAATTTTATTCAATTATTTAATTCTTCAATTATTTGAATTATTAATAATTTTTATTTAGTTAAATTTTTGAGAAAATAATTCTTCCATCTTTTTCAAGTTAATGCCTCGTAAGAGAACTCGTGCCTGCGCCCAAATTGATGAAACACAAAACAAGTTCCATTGTGAAGAAGCCAAGGCAAGATACTAGAGTATCTTCAAAAATCAATAGATGCATCCAGAGAAAAGGCTTTACATTGAAAGAGAGTAACTACAAAGACTTTATGGCACGTATTAGTCAAGTTGATGAAGTCCTCAATTGGGAATTGTTTTGTGAGAAGAGACTTAGTGTGGATGAGGAACTAGTTCGCGAGTTCTATGCAAATTTAACCTCAAGCGAGTTGTCGGAAGTTCCAGTTCACGGAATCAAGGTACCAATAACTTCAAATGCTATTAATGAGTTCTTTGAATTCCCTGATTTCGAAAACAATGATTACTCTTCCTTGATGAGCAATATAAAGCCTAAAAATTTGCAAGAAATTCTTGAAGAACTTAAAGTTCCAGGTTGTAAGTAGATTGTGTCAAAGCAAGGAATCCTCACTTGTCGAAGAGAATACTTGACACCACTTACGAAGGATGGTTTTATTTTTTCTGTTTTAGCTTCATACCTAGCTCACATGGGACAACAATTTCATTAGAGGGCATGGTCTTATTATACTCGATCTTAACTGGAAAGACCATTGATGTGGGAAAAATCATCCTGAGAGAGATGTGGACTTGTGCCGTTAGACGTTCTGGCCCAACCTACTTTCCCTTTATGATAACAATTCTGTGCTTGAAAGCTAAAATTCTTGCAAACGTAAAGAAGACAGGTTATAGCCAGCGCACAATCATAGATTGGGACCTTTGCCGAATAGCTGGAGATTCTGTTCTACAACAGCGAATTGAAGAAAGTGAGGATCCCAAAAAAGAGGAAGAAGATCCCACAAATATTGAAATGATGCAATCAGCTGAAGTCCTTGATAAGATGGAACCACTAGAACCAGAAGTTGAACCTGATGATGAAACCTCAATGTTCAGAGCTCAACCACCTAGCGCAGATCTTCGAGATGAGCTATCAAAGTTGATGGACATAATGCAGCATACGCAATGGCAGCAACAAGCTTACTAGAGATACTCAAAAATAAGGGATGACTTGATGAGAATTGTTCTTAAGAAAATTTACAATGACCCATTTATTTTTGTGCCTAAATTTCTAGATTTTATATTTGAACCATGGAGTCCATTATTGAAGAAGGAGCGAAACGATTCATGCAAAGGAAATAATGATGGAGCAAAAGATGAGTCAAATTCAGAAGGGTCTACAAATAAATAAAAGGGGGGATCTTGACCTTATTTTACTTCTGTTCTTAGGTCATTTTAGGATTAAGTTTAATTAGGATTTTTTTTTATTTTCGCATAATAAGGGAGGAAAATCATAAATAAAATTTGAACAAGTCGCAAAGTATAAAGTGTGGCAATAGGTATATATGTGTCTAGGATTGGATCTAGAGAGAGCTTGGTACTTAAGCAGTCAATTTGACTCACCTCCTCTTTTCTAGAATCCTACCTGGTGTATAGTATCTATTCACTTTACATAAAAAGGACATTGTTCATCTTAAGTAGGAGGGATCGAAAAATTGAATTTGAATTATTTCCACTCAGAATAAATTTTTCTTTTAATTATGATTAGGGTATATTTTGTTCAATAATTTGAAATTTTGTTAAGTATGCTAAACTTCAGTGTAAATAAAGTTCTATTATTTCAATAAATTATTATGTTAACTTAATAATGATATGAATGTATTTTTAATAAAGCATGCAAATCGTACTATAAATTTTTAGTTCCTTACAAAATTTAGGCGTGCATGAAGGTTTAAGTCTTTAGAATTGACTTAGTAGTTTCTTGAGGCAAAATCCTAAGAAGCATGGAACATTGAAAATGATTTAGGCAACTTTTGTTTGGACCGTTTGAGCCTTTCAAGCCAACCGTGATGAAATTTTTATCTTTTGAAACCTAACTTTGGTGATAAACCGCAATTTATACATATTTTTAACCCATGCTTAGCACATTTATGGATGATTTCTCCTTAGATTTGGTGAATTCGGTGCTCCTAATCCTTTAATTTAATGTTTTATACATAGATGAGCATAGGAGAGTAAAAAGAGTGAGAAACGGGCCGAAAACAGTGAAAATGGACCAACATGTGAAATCAACATGGCCTGGACTTCTGTACATGGGCAAACCACACGCCCGTGTAGTTCTAGCAGGCTCTAACATGGCTTGGAGTTCCTTACACGGGTAGACCACACGCCTGTGTACTTTTACCAGAATCAAGCACGACTTAAATGGGTATTACACATGCCCGTGTCTATTTAACAGATTGCAACACGGCCTAAGCCATCTCACACGGGCGTGTCCCTATCGAGCCCAAGTCTAGTCTTATTTGGAAAAAGCCACTCTTGAGAGTTTTGAAGCATTCTAAAGCCTATATAAACACCCCAGGAGGTACCTAAAAGGGACACACAGAGTAGGAGGCAAGGAATTACTTGAAGAAAGCCGATTGATCCATCTTAGAAGCCGGATTCACCCTCAAGACTGAAGATCTCCCTTCAATTCCCTTCAAGAGTTCTTGGGTTTTCGTTATGTTTTGTTATCATTATTCTTTTAAGATGTTTTCTTTCATAAACATGAGCTAAACCCCTTAAATACCTAAGGGGAATGAAACCTAAAACGGATCTTGTTATTATTATCTGAATTATATGATAAATACTTGACTTGTTCTTAATTATGAGTTCTTAATTCTTGCTTTAATATTCCAGGATATTGATTCAAGTATTGATGTGCTTATTCAGAGGAGCAAAAGTCCCTGTTTAAGAGTAGATCTAACATAATTAAGCAGAGTTGATTGCATACCTAGAGATAGGGTGACATAATTTTTCCAGATTAGGGTGAAACCTAATAAGGGAATCCATAGATTGAGTTAACGCAACACTAGGGGTTTTAATTAGAAAGAGATTTCAATTAATCAACCTAGGGTTAGATGTTGTTAGTCTCGAGAAAGATAATAATATAACTTAGGGATTTCTACGGGCCAAGTCGAGTGAATAAATAGTCTAATTCAAAGTCAATAACAAGTGAAGTATAGGTGGATTTTTCCCTTAGGTATTGTCCAAATCATTCAGTTTTCCCAAAATTTATTTCCCCAATTTAATTTTTGTGCATTCTTAGTTTAGTAATTAGTTTAGATAAAACAAGCCCTTCTATTTTTAGGCTAGATAATAAAAAGAAAGTTAATACTAGTACTTTTAGTTCCTTTGGGTTTGACTTCCCTGTCTTCGACATCCCTGTCTTGCCATAAGCTATACTACTGTTCGATAAGGTGCGCTTGCCTTTGTCGTGATAATAGTTAGTTTTCAAGAATGAAAATTCATAAATTATAAAACTTATCACGATTCACATCACATCAAGTTTTTGATGTGTTGTCGAGGAGCTAAGTTATTAGAACACTTAATTTTTATTACTTTAGCCATTTATTTTATTACAATTTAAATTTTATTTTGATTTTTGTTACTAAATTTTCTTTTTCCTTCTGGCAGGTTTTCATAGTTTATGACTAGAAGAAACCTGTCAGGAACATTACTTTTTGATAGTGAGATTGAACACACAGCTCACAGAAACTGAAGAGAAATAAGGTGAAGCTTAAGATACATAGAGGAAGGGCAAGAGGACGATATTCACAACACAGCCAAGGAGACGGTTGAAAATCATGAAAACCTACTACCTCCTGCAATTCCTATTGATCCAGTAAATCGAAATCCTGCTCCACGCACTATGTATGATTATGCTAAACCTACTTTAACAGGAACTGAGTCAAGTATAGTTAGGCCTGCTGTTACTGCAAATAATTTTGAACTGAAACCTAACACAATTCAAATGATCCAACAGTTTGTTCAGTTTGATGGTTTACAGGACGAGGACCCAAACGCTCATTTGGAAAATTTCGTAGAGTTTTGCAACACTTTTAAAATTAATGGCGTTTCTGATGATGCCATTCGTCTTTGGTTATTTCCCTTTTCGTTTAGTAACAAAGCTAAATGGTGGTTGAACTCATTACCATGAGGGTCAATCACTACTTGGGAACAAATGACCAAAAATTTTTACTTAAATATTTTTTCCGCCGGCTACAACGGCTTAGTTGAGGAATGATATCTCTTTATTTGTGTAGATGGATCTAGAAACACTCTATGATGCATGGGAGAGATACAAAGATCTATTGAGAAGGTGCCCTCACCATGGGTTACCACTATGGTTGCAGGTTCAAATGTTTTACAACGGCGTGAACCCCTCAATAAGGCAACTTATCGATGCAGCTGTTGGTGGGACTATCAATAACAAAACACCTGCTTACGAATTCATTGAAGAGATGTAACTAAATAACTATCAGTGGCAAGTCATGAGAACAAAGCCGACAAAAGTAGTCGGTGTTTTCAACCTTGACGCGGTTACTATGCTATCTAATAAGGTAGAACTTTTAAATAAAAAGATTGACAGTTTATATGGTTCTACTCAGGTACATCCAGTGATAAGGTACGATTCTAATGGAGGAGAAACGCACACAGAATATCAACCTTTCAATCCTAGCACCGAGGAAGAACAAGTTCAATATATGGGTAATAATAATTCTAGATTTCAAAATAACCCATATACTAACACATATAATGTAGGTTGGAGGAACCATCCCAACTTCTCGTAGGGTGGTCAAGGGAATCAAAGGCCACAACATCCTCCGGCTTTTCAACAACCACCTTACCAACAGGAAAAAAAGCTGAACCTTGGGGAGATGCTAACAAAGTTTATCTTGGTGTCAGAAACTCGCTTTCAGAACACCAAAATAGCACTTAAGAATCAACAAACATTGATCCAAGGGCTCGAAACTCAGATAGGACAGCTCGCCAAACTCATTTCTAAATGACCACAAGGTAGCTTGCCAAGTAATACTGAATCTAACCTAAGGGAACAACTCAACGCGATTACCACTCAAGGTGAGGAAGGATTAGTTGAACCTGAACCTAAACAAGGCAAGGAACGGTGGTAAGTAAAGGTAAAGGTGAGGTAGTCCACAGTGAGCAACAACCGGTAAGTAAAGAGTACAAACCAAAGGTGCCATACACCAATGCGACAAGGAAAGACCGCACAGAAGAACAATTCGGTAAATTCCTTAAATTATTAAAAAAATTACATATTAACTTACCGTTTATTAAAGCTCTTTCATAGATGCCAAACGCAATTAAATTTTTAAAGGAGATTTTAGCAAATAAGCGAAAGTTGGATGAGGATTCACATGTGGAGTTGAATGCAGTTTGCTCAGCCATGCTACAAAATAAGTTGGCCCACAAATTGAAAGATCTAGGGAGTTTTACGATTCCTTGTTTAATTGGTAGCTTAGATGTAAAAAATACTTCGGCTGATTTAGGGGCTAGTATTAAATTCATGCCCTATAAAATGTTTAAACAACTAGGTCTTGGGAAACCCAAACAAACTAGGATGAGTATTCAATTGGGAGATAAGACAATCAAATTTCCTATGGGTATTATTCAAGATGTACTTGTAAAAATTGATAAATTTATATTCCCAATTGATTTTATTGTCCTGGACATAGAAGAGGGTAGTGACGCACCTTTGATTTTAGGATGGCCCTTTTTAGAAATTGCTAGAACTATAATTGATGTGGGCACAGGTGAACTTACACTTCGTGAGGGGAATGAAACAGTCACTCTTCAAGCTCGAAATTCTACTAATACTGATCATGTGTTGCAACCTTCTTTGCAGGAAACACGTTTGAAGACCATACAGTAGCCATGTTCGAGTAACGACAAGGGACCTATCTATGAAGAACGAAGGCTATGAGTCGAGGAACTAGATGAATGGCAGACACAGAAACCGAGATCAAACAATAAACCAAAACCACGCCATGACAGGCTTAATATTTCACCAAATCAACTTAAGGTTGGAGACAAAGTTCTATTAGATGCAACAGACCCTCGTATTGCCACTTCTGAAACTAATGGAGAAACTCCTCTTACAGTACTTAGCATTTTTTCATACGGTATAGTCGAGGTAATTCATCCCAACTTCTGTACATTCAAGGTAATTAGTACTCGTCTAAAACCTTATTTTGATAAAATGGATAGTAGGGATGAGGAGTGTAAACTCCTCGTACCATCATGACCATGCAACAGAGAGGTAAGTCGAGCTTAGACTATAAATAAGCGTTTCTCGAGAGGCAACTCGAGCACTAACGGTGTTAACTTCTTTAAATTTTAGTCTTGAACATTTAAATCATTAATTAAGTACTTGAACACAGGTTTTCCAGAAACCACACAGCCAGGCACACAGGCGTGCCTTCAGCTGTGTGCATACCACGGGCAACGACACGGCCGTGTGAAAACATAGCAAAATTTTTCCCCAACACAGGCTTTGATAAGTTGCCACGGCCGTGCGACATGGCCGTGGACGACTCTGTCAAAACAACACTAGCGTGCAATACGCCCGTGTCCAGAAGCCATGGTGGACACTGAGAAATTAACACAGGCATGCGACAAGCCCGTGCTCACTACCCATGGTCAAGACTAACAAAACAACATGGGTGTGGACATACATACATGGGCGTAGGAGAAGTGAACAAAGCATAACACTCAACACGCCCAAAGAACACGAGCGTGGGCCAAATTTCAGACGCGCCCAAATTTGAAAATCACGATACGCACTGGCTAAAATTTGGACACACGGGCATGTCCCACGGCCGTATGCCCCAAAATCTATATAAACCCCCCACTATTTATCATCCCTTTCCCTAAATATCAAACCCTAGCCACCAGAATCCTTTCACACACCCTCCCTGCCACGCCCGTGCCCCAACCACAGCACCACTATCGATGACCCAAGCTCCTCCCTCTACCATGCTATTACATTTGTTCACTCTTTTCTCTCTATTCTCTTCAATTCTTTTACTAATTTTATGATTTTTTATTGTGTTATTTGACTATTTTGCTTAATATTCATGGTTCTAATGATAGTAATGCTTACGCTCTTTGTTAGAAATTTCCCATTTTAGTCGATACATTATACTACATTCATCCATTTTTCTCTTGTTTCCATGGATTTTATGTTTACCCACACCATATTACATATTATCAATCCCACATGCATTCATTCACTAGGTATTCCATTTAGCACCATTCTCATGTTCTTATTATTACTAATGACTTGATATATCTTTCCATTAAGATTTAGTCACTTTTCAGTACATCTTCCCTTTTGCCTATGATGCCCATGAAGTATTCTTCTTTAATTTTAACATGCTTACATACCTTTCCAAGCTATTCTTGGGGGGTATTTCTATAACTTCGTCTTGCCATTGCAGATACCATGTCAAATCCACGTGGCAAGAAAACCGTCGTTCCCGCCTTAAAGAAGAGGAAAAGAGAAGCATCATCATCGGGTCCTACCATGGAAATCAAGCATTCATCCCTCCAATTTCACTCGGGACCACAAGAGGAACTTTTTCAGGTACTACGGACTCGACCCCTAAGTGTGGGCCGCTATATTGATTGGGCAGCACTTGAACAAATCCAACTGGCTGACGCGATCCGAGCCCTTCTGACGACAGACCTATAAGGCCTCTTTTTCAAGATCATCAAGTTGGCATACCTTGAGCTCACACTCGAACTCTGCTCGACATTCCACCTTCAAGTCGTCATGACATAGTTCGATGATCCTAAAACGGTCCAGTTCCATCTTAGCAGTTTAGTGCGCCAGTTAAGCGTACCTGAGTTCAGTATTGCACTAGGACTGTATACGGAGGAGTTCATGGATGACAACAAACTCGACACCCTCCATCGTCATATCCACTATTCTCCTTCGAAGTGTTGGAGTACCCTCGTCCCTGCTTCGGCCACCTATGACCCCAGCCGCTCCAAGGCATTGACTCTCACCCCATCTCTGCGGTACCTACACGCCATCCTAGCCCACACCCTGACAGGGAGGAGAGAGAGTACCGGCGTCGTCAACACTAACGACACCTATTTTTTGTGGAGCATGGCGGATGGGCACGTGTTTGACCTTGCCTATTTCATCGCCCTCGCCATTCGCCATTAGACGGGGCAGCAGAGGAGGGGAGTCATTTCCATTGGCCCTTATGTGACTCGCCTGGCGTGGTACTTCGGTCTCCTCAACACGACGGTGCAAGCATCCTCCATCACTCTCATCGGTCAGATGTCCCTACAGGGTATCTCGACTATGCTCCATATGAGGACGATCGGGAAACAACGTGGATTTGATCCTCCTTAGTACTACCTCATCCAATCAGCCGAGCAGAAGGACCCAGAGGACATTATTGATGATGTCCCTCCGTCTCACGAGGATCTAGCCTCTCAGCCACCACCTATTCATCATCCAGTTCATGCGGCGGCTTCACTTTCTAACATCTCTGAGCACTTTACTCGATTCGAGCAATAATGTTTTCAGTGCTTTGATCACATTGATGCTACTCTACATCAGATTTTTCAGCACCTTCACATCTCATCGCCACCACCACCTCGCAACCCATCCTGCGATGACGATGTTTTAAAGACTTTTTATTTATTATTTTTATTTTCACTTTTATCTTTATTTATCTTCTTAAAGTACTTTTTATTTTATTTTCATTTAATACTATTTCATTTTTAGGTTTTATATTTTTTATTGAACAATTTATACTTTCGGCCATTTCTTTACGAGTAATCATGCTTCTTTATATTTCCTAAAGAGTTATTGATGCTATCGCAGTTATAAAGAGCTCCAAAGCCCACTATTACTTGGGAACTTGCATCACCACTGGAAAAGGTTCTCCACGACTGCCATGTCCTGCCTGACCACCGCGATAACCTCTTCACTGGACACTGTGGTTGTGGAACTCAACCTCTACCACCACCGGAGTATCCTCCTCCAATCTCACCCTTGCCTTAGCCGATTACTCTCCATAACTCCAATTCGAGGATTTCATCTAACATTCAGGAAGTTTCAATTCTCTCCCTATCTTATAATCTTATATTTATATATCTATCTTTGTACATTGAGGGCAATGTACATTTTAAGTGTGGGGGGGTAAATATATCATTATCAGAAAAATCCCTGAATTTTGTCTTGTTCTCAAATAATCTTCTCATATCATTATTAGAATGAATTTTGATTAATTTATGATTTTTGTTAATATGTCTTGAATTAAAATATAGGCATTTATGCATTGATTGTTAAACTTTAAAGGGATTAAGGAATCAAGCATGAAAATTTGATTCTTGAGAATTAAAAATTTTTAGGTTGTTTCCCTAAGTTTAGGTATTATCTTGAGTTAAAATTCACAGGTTAAACATCAAAAAGCCATAATTTTTGTGAGATCTTAAGCCTTTAAAGCATATATTATTTCTTTCATGCTCACTTTTATTGTTGCTTTGAGTGCGTCAATATTGAATCGTTATTCTAGAACTTGCTCTATTATACATGTCAAGACCACACCATTGATTTGATATGTCGAGATGATAAAGGTACTTAGGTTTAACCCACTTACTCCATAAAAGCCTACCCTCATAATTAACCTTTAGTGAACCCCTTTGAGCCTAACAAGCCATTCATTGATTTACCCTCAATATTAACCCATAACCCATTATTGTTGAAATCCCCTAATTTGATCCATATTTTTTTCGATATTTGATTTGAATTAATTGATTAGCTATGTTTTATTTTTCGTTATGATAATTAGCAAAGTTCTATGTTATTTGACTAGTTCTTAAAAAATAAAAATAAAAACAAAACAACAACATACATACATATTAGTAGTAATTCTTTGTTTTTGAGCTTAAGTATTTAAATTCCTTATCCTATGAAGAAAAGCTCAATTCTAGGATTTCTAATTAGAAATGTAATTTATCAAGTTCTAGTTTTTTTCTAGTTAGGTAATTTTTCAATTCAATCTCGATTCTAACCTTCTTTTTCAGCTTGTAACCACACCCCCTAACCAAAGCCACATTATTGATGTATCATCTCAATATATAGTAGTGGATATTTGATTTTCACGCAAGCCTATGGTAATAACTTTTCATATTGATTGTTGAGTGCTAAATTTCTTGTCCTTAAACACCTCGAGTGATTTGAGTGAAACTTTAAGTGAGGATGTGAAACTCTGTGATATTTTCAACCAAAGGTGATTACTTAAATGAAGGGAGACACTTAGGTTTTCGTGATAAATGCTCAACTTGGAATGTTTTAAACTTTGATGTTCTTCGAGTTGAGTTTTCAATGTATAATTACTTATGGATTATTTTGAGATACTATTGATGAGAATTATAGTTGAGAAGAATTTATTTTGATTGTACGTTGAAGATTTTGCTTGAGGACAAGCAAACGCTTAAGTGTGGGGGTATTTGATAAACCATAATTTATACATATTTTTATCCCATGCTTAGCACATTTATGGATGATTTCTCCTTAGATTTGGTGAATTCGATGCTCCTAATCCTTTAATTTCATTTTTTATACTTAGGTGAGCATAGAAGAGTAAAAAGAGCGAGAAACGGGCCAAAAATGGAGAAAATGAACCACCAGGTGAAATTAATACGGTCTGGACTTCCGTACATGGGGAAACCACACGCCCATGTAGTTCTAGCAGGCTCTAACACGGCTTGGACTTCCTTACACGGGTAGACCGCACGCCTGTTTCCTTTTAGCAAAATCGAGCATAACTTACACGAGTAGTTCACATGCCCGTGTCTATTTAACAGATTGCAACACAGCCTAAGCCATCTCACATGGGCGTGTCCTTATCTAGCCCAAGTCTAGTCCTATTCGGAAAAGGCCACTCTTAAGGGTTTTGAAGCATTCTAAAGCCTATATAAACACCCCAGGTGGCATCTAAAAGGGACACACGGAGTAGGAGGCAAGGAATTACTTGAAGAAAGCCGATTGATCCATCTCAGAAGCCAGATTCACCCTCAAAATTGAAGATCTCCCTTCAATTCCCTTCAAGAGTTCTTGAGTTTTCTTTATGTTTTGTTATCATTTTTCTTTTAAGATGTTTTCTTTCATAAATATGAACTAAACCCCCTAAATACCTAAGGGGAATGAAGCCTAAGATGGATCTTGTTATTATTATCTGAATTATATGATAAACATTTGACTTGTTCTTAATTATGACTTCTTAATTCTTGCTTTAATATTCCAGGATATTGATTCAAGTATTGATGTGCTTATTTAGAGGAGCAAAAGTCCCTATCTAAGAGTAGATTTAACATAATTAAGCGGAGTTGATTGCACGCCTAGAGATAGGGTGACATAATTTTGTCGGATTAGGATGAAAGCTAATAAATTCATAGATCGAGTTAATGTAACACTAGGGGTTTTAATTAGAAAGAGATTTCAATTAATCAACCTAGGGTTAGATGTTGTTAGTCTCGAGAGAGATAACAATATAACTTAGGGATTTCTACGTATCAAGTTAAGTGAATAAATCGTCTGATTCAGAGTCAATAACAAGTGAAGTCTAGGTGGATTTTTCCCTTAGGTATTGTCCAAATCATTCAGTTTTCCCAAAAGTTATTTCCCCAATTTACTTTCTGTGCATTCTTAGTTTAGTAATTATTTTAGATAAAACAAACCCTTTTATTTTTAGGCTAGATAATAAAAAGAAAGTTAATACTAGTACTTTTAGTTCCTTTGGGTTCGACATCCCAGTCTTGCCATAAGCTATACTACTGTTCGATAAGGTGCGCTTGCCTTTGTCATGATAATAGTTAGTTTTCAAGAACAGACATTCAGAAATTATAAAACTTATCACGATTCACATCACATCATATGGCCTATTTTTATTTGAACCCTTGCAAATTTAGCCATCACTTTTCACTTAACTATCTTAAAATTGTCCCAAACACTAGACTCAGTACTATTCAAAGTATTCTTTAAAAATAAGTTTGGGGGAGTTGAAAAGAAGTATCGAATGCTCTAATATTGTAGTACGTTTAGAAAAATGCTTGAATTATAAAATAAAATAAAATAAAATAAAAAGAGCATGAGTTCTTAAAATAAGTTGTACAAAAAAGCATGTGAGAGCAAAGAAAGTTGATGTATTGAAGGTAATTATTTCGAAGGTCTGATGCAAGCTGAGTGTAGGGGTTTAAAAGCCTAAATTTATCTGTCTTTTACCTACCCTTAAGCCCAGCCACGTTACAACCTTGTTAAAGACCTATTGATTAAAAAGTTCCAATGCTACCTACATTAGTGGAGAGAAATTACTACGTACAACATATGAAGACATAAGTTAAACTTGATGATTGCAGCTTAATCTTCAATAAAGGGAATAAAATTATATTGGTAAGGTTTAACATAATTTTATTAGGAAGCATTTAGTCTGATTTTTGCTATCATAATAGTTGCTTAGATTACTTTGAACAATATGTATACTTAAGTAGCATAACTATCAAATTTCTTGTCTTTGAGCATAAGTATATTAAAATCATAACTTTGAGAAAAATGTTGTTCTGAAGGAATTTTTCAAATGTGTTTCTGAGAAATTATTTTCAAAATTTGTACACTACTCAGAACGAGCAATAAATTAAGTTTGGGGGTATGGAAACACAAAAATTTACACATTTTTTCATACCCTTTTTAACTTAAATTCATGCAAATTCGGTTAAATTCTTGTCGAAAAATAATTAATTTTTATAAAATAATTAAAGTGCACTTAAAATATGAACATGTTGAAATTTAGTTAATTTTATAATTATTTTTGATGAATTTTGGTTATTTTCGACAAATTTGCACAAAGGGCGAAAAATGGCTTGGCAGACACTGCCAGAAGCACAAAACTGAGAAGCAATTTGAAGTATCGAGGAAAATTAATTTCTAGCCTAAGACGGTCCAATTATGTGTATTAGTTCATAATATAATTAATTTTAATTTATATCCAATTTAATTTGGGCTAAATAAATTATTATTAATTAATTATGGAAAAAGTAGTCTAGCTGAACCGAACCGATTGAACTGAACCGACAAAGGATTGAGCAGCCCAAAACCGTCCATATGCTGATCCAAATCAGATTATTAGCTGATTAATTAAGCTTGCAAGGGAGCCCTTGAAGACTTGTCAAAATTTCATTCAAGCCCCTCCACAATTGGTGGCTGTATGGATTTGCCCCAAGCTATATTTAACAATGTTGAAGCCATCAACTTTGCTACATAGATGGCCGGCCAAGGGGTGGCTCTTTGGCTTCTATTTTTAGAAAATTTTAGCTGCCACATTCAGCTATAAAAATCCCCTTTGGCTGATCATTCAAAACACACATGACTTCATTCACATCTCTTTTCTCCTCTCTCACTTTCTCCTCTCATTTTCCCATTTCAGGTCCCTTGCTCTTGTGCCGATTTATCCCCTTGGAAAAAGGATCTTCTTCAGAAAATTTGAAGTAGCAATTGAGTGTTCATAGAAGCCTTGATCGGCGAGAACAATAGAGAACAAAGACGGAGCAAACTAGTCAAGCCACGGAGAAACATCGAATTTGATTCTTGTTCCCTATCTCTTTAATTTTTATTGTTGTTATGATGAACATATCTATGAATATTTATGTTGTTGGAATGGTTAATTTAATCAGTTTAGCTTAAATTTAATTCGTATTGGTTTGATTTCATTTGATCTACTTAAATTATTAAAATTGTGTTTATGTTGTTATAGGCCTCGGTAAAATGCTTGATTAAGTAAAATCATGCCTAAGTTATTCTTGCATTACAATTGTGATGTAGCTAATGGATTGAAATTCTAATTAATTGACACAATGCTTAATCAGTGAATGATTATTCTTCTAAGGTAGCTGAAGATTAAATTAGCAATGTATCTGGCGATACACTTGCCTTGCATAACTTGCAAGATTATTGTGATTAAACTATTTCAAGGTAAGGATACCTTGTTACCTCACATAGTCTTTTATGTGTTCATTAGATTTTATTAATCGTTTGAATTGACATAGTGATATGCAAGAGATTAGTTTAAGTTAATGAGTATGTATGTGCCATAACATGTTTGCTTATTAAAATTTGTTTAATCATTTGAATTAACATAGGGATATGTTAATAGATTAATGGATTTTTGTAGGTGAATATGTTCAAAAGGTAGCAAATTACCGAGTTACCGTGAATTTATTCGTAACAACATAAGCATGACTTTAAAAATTCTAAGTTAAAGAAATGTAATTAAATCAACACAATTATATCATCTTGATTAAATCATATTTTGAAATCATGCATTAGAACTTTTATTTTTATTTAGTTTAAAATCTTATTTTTCTTAAACCATCCTATTCAAAACAAAATATTTTTCTTTACCAAAATGTTTTAAATTGCATTCATGAATAATCCTTTTCACATTTACTTGCACATTTACTTGTCATTTTTTACTTGTTGCGATTGTGTACACTTGCACATTTCCGTCGTTCCACCTATTGAACCGTTCGAAATCAACAAGGATACTCGGATAGCTCAGAAAGCTTACACAATGCCAACATCCCAAACTTGGTCTTACATGTAATCAAATATTGATGCCACTATCCCAGACAGGGTCTTACATGAAATCAAATATGATGTCGATGTCCCAGACATAGTCTTACATGTAAATCATAAGTCGATGCCAACGTCCCAGACGTGGTCTTACACGATATCACATATCGGATCCTATGTCACGACATATGTATCCTAACTATTCCTATGGTTCGTACGGGGCTTTTCGGACGTCGAAACTTTGTCGATACTTTCTCAGATATCTCATGCTCAACTCGTGTAATCATTTATCATTGTTCAATAGCATAAAAACATTAACAATTCAATTCAAAACACGTTTATTTGTATATCAACTTACCTCGTACGGATTTGAACGAATGGAATTGACTATTCGACGACTTTCGACTTTCCCCAATCTAATTTCATTTGCTTTGGTTCTTGATCTATATGAATTCAAATTTAACTATTTTTTCACCAAATCATTCAATTCAATCAAAGACACATAATTAAGGAATTTTGCAAATCAACCCTCACGTTTTCAAAATTTGACACTTTAGTCCTTAATTCACAAAATCACAAAATACACAAAATTTCCATTTACACATGCTTAGCCGAATTTTTATGGAGTTCATACAAGTCCATATATTTCATTTATTTTACATTTTAGTCCCTCAATTTCTCATTTTTGCAATTTATCCCAAATTACTCAAATTCATCAAAAATTTAAAGACAAAACATGTTAACCAAACACATATCTTTCTTTTACTATCATCAAACTTCATAAAACTCATAATTTCATCAATGGCATATCTTAAAATCATAATCAAATTCAGAAATTTAGGCATGGGCTTAGTAAAACACAAAGCAACAATCACAAAAATGTAGAAATTATCAAAAACCAAAACAAAAACATACCTAATTCAAAGCTTAATAGTGCCGAACATGAAAGCTCTTCCAACCCTAATTTTCTTTGTGATTTTTGGCCAAAAAGGATGAATAATAAGCTAATCTTGATGTTGGTTTTATTAAATTATCACTTTTTTGATAATTTACTAATTTGTCTTTAATGAATCATTAATAACCAACATACAATACATGGTCAAAAATGTCCATTAACCTTTTAATGGCATAATAACCTTATAAGGAATTTCATATAAACAAATCATAGCATTTTAGTGCATTAACAAATAGCAAGTCACTTTTGCATTTTATTCTATTAGGTCCTTTTGTCAAATTGGGCACACAAACGATAAAATTTTCATATGAAACTTTCACACATGCTTAGTCACATACTGTAAACACAGAAAATAATATTAAAATATTTTTCTAACTTAAATTTTGTGGTCCCGAAACCACTATTTCGCTAGGTTCTAAACCGGGCTGTTACAACTCTCCCCCTCAGGGATTTTCCTCCCCGAAAATCTTACTGTTGAAGATATTCGAATATTGTTGTCTCATAACATATTTGGACTCCCACGTAGCCTCTTCAACACCGTGTTGATGCTACAGTACTTTTACTACCAAAATTTTCTTATTTTGCAGTTTTTTAACCTCACTAGCTAAGATACGGATCAGTTCTTCTTCATAGTTTATATCGGACTGAATCTCAATCTCGGACGAAGAAATCACATGTGAGGGATCAGATCTATATCGTATAAGCATTGATACATGAAACACATTATGAATCTTTTTTAGCTCAGGTGGTAATAACAATCGATAAGCAACCGACCCAATACGCTCGATAATCTCATATGGTATGATAAACCTTGGACTCAATTTGTCTTTTCTACCGAACCGAAGTACTTTATTCCACAGGGATTGTAACAACCCGATTTTGGGCTTAGTCAGAATAGTGGTTTCAGAACCACTAATAGAGGTTAGAGAAATTATTTTTAATACTATTTTATGTGTTATAGCATGTTTATATGAGTGCATGAAAATTTTGGTGAAATAATTTTAGCGATTTCAGGCTCAATTGCGAAAAAGAACTAAATCGCATAACGGACAAAAGTTTTATTTCATTAGCTAAAGGTTTGAAATAGCTAGAGAACCAAAATTAAGGGTCTTCAAAGAGAAAATAGGCCTTTATTAATGGCGTGGCCTGCCATAGGGACAAGAAAACCAAGAAGGTCAAAATTAGGTGAAATTTGGTGACCAATTTGACTAGAATAAAATAAAATAAAGAAAAGCTATCATCTTTTTCTCTTCTCCACTGAACTTTTTAGTAAGGGAGGGGTCTTGAAAGCTTGAAATTTTCAGCCATTAAGTTCTCTCATAAGTAAGTCATCTTGACAACTTTTTCTTGATAATTTCTGTACTTTTGAGACCCTTGTAGCATAAGCTATCTAAAGAGGGGACTATTTTGCAAAATGGTTGAGAGACTAGGGTTTTTCCATGGGAGTATTCATGTTGATTTTTGAATTTTTTTATGGAAGAAAATGAATCTTGGTTGTTAAACAAACAACTTTTGTAAAGTAGTTTTCATGGAAACCCTAACTAAGGACCATTTTGCATAAGTTATATATGTGGTAAATGTATGAAATGATGGGAATTGTGGGCTCCTTCTAGTATAAAAATAATTCTTCTAGGTTTTGGTAGTGAGAAAATTTGATCAAAATCGATTTACGGGCTTCAGGGTAAAATAGTAATTTTGTGAAAGTTTAGGGGCAAAATGGTCATTTTCCCAAAATATGAATTATGAAATGCGTTGATTAATATGATGATTAAATTAGTGAATTTTTATCATTTTAGATTAAGAAATATGAAATCCGGACCTAGACCGGGGAAAGGCCAAGCTAGTAGACTAAAGCCAATTAGTCGTCCACTTTTTGTATACCGAGGTAAGTTGTACATAAGTAAGATAACTTTATCATTATTATGTATTAAATGATTAATTTTACATAATATGGTTGAAATTGCTTATGAATAATGCTTGATGAAATTCAATGTAGAAGAGTCCCGATTGAACCTAGGAATAGATTGGATATCCATGCTATAACATTTGGATGATATGTGTGCCAGTGTAAGACCATGTCTGGGACATGGCGTCGGCCACGATATGAAAGCCAGTGTAAGACCATGTTTGGAACTTGGCATCAGAAGACCATGTTTGGAACATGGCATATACGATGTTGTGAGGCATTAGCATTGATATGTGTGCTAGTGTAAGACCGTGTCTGGGACATGGCATCGGCCACAACATGAGAGCCAGTGTAAGACCATGTCTTGGACATGGCATCGGCATTGAGACGAGAACTAGTGTAAGACCATGTTTGGAACATGGCATCAGCCTCAACATGTGAGCCAGTATAAGACCATGTTTGGAACATGGAATCGGCATGTTTGGAACATGGCATCGGCAATTCACCCTCTTGTGTAAAGCTTGTCAGATATCCTTTAGTATTCCAAATGGTTTCACGAGTTATTTGAAAAGCTTATTACAATGATATGAAATGACATAATCATGTTGTGAGTGGTACAGGTTCTTATTCGAAACTCATGAGATATGAGTCTGAATATGTTGCCTTGATGGTAAGAATGGCATGAGTAAGTTCTAGCTATGAAAATGATCTTGGGACGATATTGAAATCTTTGGTTTATACTTGCGATATATATAAGCATGTAGTGATATTTACCCATGTTCACTCAAGAATGTTATGCGGATTTATAATATGCATGGTTGATGTTGTTACTTATTTATATACAACATACTAAGCTTTATGCTTACTCCCTCTCCTTTCCATTTTCTTATAGTGTCGTCAAGCTAGTGTCAGGGATCAAGGGACGTCGGAGGCATTGATCACACTATCACCTGAAGCTTTGGCATAGCTAGTTTAATATTTTGATTTTGACATGTATAGGGACTTGAATCTTTTGTTTAATGTCTTGTTAGTTTAGCCATGAGAGTTGGCTCATATGATGGATGTGATATTCATTTTATATAGACTATTAATGTTGGCTAATATTGATTATTATTAAATGCATTTGATGCAAATTTCTTATGGTTGTGGTGGTTTTGGCTATATGTGTTATGCTTGAATTGGTTTTGGTTGAAGTTGTGTAGGTTGGTGCAAGTAAGGGTGGCAAAAGGCTTGGTAAATAGCCTTGTTTTTGTCCACACAGACATGTGTCTAGACAGTGTGTGACACATGGCTTGCCCCATGGGCATGTAGTCCAGTCGTGTGTCCCCTACACCTCAATTTTATAAGTCAGTATGCATGTTAGTAAACACACAGGTAGAGACACGGTCGTGTGTCTTTGGCGTGTGGAGGACACGGCCTAACACACGGTCGTGTTCTCTTAATTGGATGCTGACGCCAGAAATAGAATGTCAAGGTTTTTGCACAAGGGCTAAAACACGACATGTCATGGCCATGTGGGAAACACGAGTCATGGACACAGGCGTGTCCCAAGCCGTGTGAAAACCTCTGTAGGTTAGAATCAAAAAATAAATTTGCACGGGCTAGGGACACGGCGTGTCTCGATATGTTCAGGTCATGTGAGCCACATGGGTCTACAACATGGCCATGTTAAGGAGACACACAGGTGTGTTGCCCATCCATACGGGCTTGTGCCCCTATCAGTTTGAATTTTTACAAAGGTTTCTAGAATGCACAGATTAGTCCCGAATCAACTTCAAAGTGTGTTCGAGGCCTCGTAGGCCCATAGTAGGGACATTAAGGTATTGTTAAAATTTTTAAATTGGACCAAATTTTCATAACTAGGAAATGTATGTTTGCTTGTGTTTAACTCTGGTAACATCTCATATCCTATTCCGACGCCGCACTCGAGTAAGGGGTGTTACAGGGATACTTTCAGAAACACTTTGTTGACGATCTCAAATTCAATATTTTTTCGTTTCAAATTTGCATAAGATTTCTAACGATCAGAAGCTGCTTTCAGACTATTTCAGATCACTTTTACTTTCTTTTCATTTTTTTATCAAGTCAACGCCGTGTATCTTATTCTCACTAAGTTCAGTCCAATACAAAGGTGTAATGCATTTTCTACCATATAAGGCTTCGTACGGCGCCATTTAATGCTCGATTGAGAACTATTATTATACGGGAATATAATCAATGGCAAAAATTATTCCCCCGAACCTTCAAACTCAAGAATGCAACATCTCAACATATCCTTGAGAATCTGAATAATCTGCTCGGATTGACCATCAGTCTATGGGTGGAAAGTAATACTAAAATGCAAATTAGTACCTAAAGCCTCTTGCAGTTTCTTCTAAAACCGTAAAGTGAATATCGGATCTCTATCTAACACAATAGACAAAGGTACCCCGTGCTATCTTCCAATATCAGAAATGTATAACTCAGCTAATTTATCAAGCGAGTAATCAGATCGTACCAGAATAAAATGAGTTGATTTCGTCAATCGATCAACTACAACCCAAATCACATCTTTCTTTCTCAGAGATAGGGGCAACCCCGAAACAAAATCCATCGTCACTCTATCTCATTTCCATTCCGGAATCATAATCAATTGTAACAAACCAGATGACACCTGATGTTCAGCTTTAACTTGCTAACAGATCAAACATTTTGAAACAAAGTCAGAGATCTCTCTTTTTATTCCAGACCACCAGTAATGTTGTTTTAAATCATTATAAATTTTGGTACTACCGGATGCACAGATAATCGACTGTTATGAGCTTCATTCAAAATCATCTAAATCAATTCTGAATTTCTCGGAACACAAATCCGATCTCGAAATCTCAAACAATCGTCATTATCAATTTGATATTCAGAATCAGAATCCAAATCATACTAAGCTCGTTTTGCTATTATCTCATTATCAACTTTCTTAACATCAATAATATGTTGTAAAAACAACGATCTCGCTTTTAATTCAGCTAAAATCAAACCATCACCAGACAGAACCAAATGAGTATTCATTGCATGTAATGAATTTCGACTCAAAGCATCAGCAACAACATTTGCTTTTCCCAAATGATAATCAATAACAAGCTCATAGTCTTTCAACAACTCTA
Organism: Gossypium arboreum; assembly: GCF_025698485.1. Classification (NCBI taxonomy): domain Eukaryota; kingdom Viridiplantae; phylum Streptophyta; class Magnoliopsida; order Malvales; family Malvaceae; genus Gossypium; species Gossypium arboreum. The sequence continues at coordinate 27,915,660 of NC_069081.1, forward strand.
ACCATCTTCTCTATCGTAAATTCAAATCTTTCTGGGTCATCAGATATTTCAAACTTTTATGATCTAAAAACACATGATACTTTTCACCGAATAGATAATGCCGTCAAATCTTCAAAGCAAACACAATCGCAGCTAATTCAAGGTCATACGTCGGATAGTTCTTTTCGTGTGGCTTTAACTATCTCGAAGCATAAGTAATGACTTTGCCTTTCTACATCAAAACGCAACCCAGACCGTTTAATGAAGCATCACTGTAGATCAAAAATTCTTTACCCGATTATGGTTGTACTAACACCAGACCTTCAGTCAATAAGGCTTTCAACTAATCAAAGCTTTTCTGACACTTTTCTGACCACTCAAATTTCACATCTTTCTGAAGCAATTTTGTCAATGGAGTTGCAATCATAGAAAAGACTTTTACGAAGTTTCATTAATAACCAGCAAGTCCTAGAAAACTGCAGACTTCAGAAATATTTTTCAGAGGCTTCCAATCTAGAATAGATGAAATTTTACTTTGATCAACTCGGATACCTGATACTGATACTATGTGGCCAAAGAAATTGACTTCTCGTAACCAGAATTCACATTTGCTAAATTTCGCATACAATTGCTTATCTTGCAAAGTTTGTAGCACTATTCTTAAATACTTGGCATGTTCAGTTTCATCATGTGAATAAATTTGAATGTCATCAATGAATATGACAACAAATTGATCTAAATACGATCTGAAAATTCTGCTCATCATGTCCATAAAAACAGCAAGTGCAATCGTTAATCCAAAAGGCATAACTAAAAGCTCATAATGCCCGCACCTCATTCTAAATGCAGTTTTTGAAATGTTTGAATATTTTACTCGCAACTAATAGTATCCTGATCTGAGATCTATCTTTGAAAACATAGTAGCTCCTTTCAACTAATCAAACAAATTATCAACTCAAGGCAGAGGATATTTGTTCTTGATAGTCACTTTGTTCAACTGATAGATAATCAATGCACATTCTCATCATGCCATCTTTCTTTTTCACAAACAGAACAAGAGCACCCCATGGTGAGAAACTCAGTCTTGCAAATCCTCTATTGGTCAACTCTTGCAACTGAGACATTAATTCTTTTAACTCGATTAGAGCCATTCTATATGGAGTTATCAAAATCGGAGTAGTTCCGGTAATAATTCAATGCCAAACTCAACTTCTCAAATCGGAGGTAATCCCAGAAGTTCTTTAGGAAACACATCAGGAAATTCACAAACAATAGGCACTGATTCCACTTTCTTTTCTGTTACTTTCGAATCAATCACATAAGCAAAGTAAGCTTCACAACCTTTTCTCACAATACTCAGAGCTTTCATTGACGAAATCACAGTTGGTAACCCTTTTAAATCATTGGATTCAATTTGGACTATTTCATCATTCTTGCATCTCAAAAATAGTTTTCTGTTTGCAATTCACAATAGCATCGTGCAAAGTTAGTCAAGGGATAACCAGAATTATATCAAACTCATCAAAAGGTAATAACATTAGATCAGCCAAAAAACAAATATCTCGAAACATTAACGGACAATTCTTGCAGACTTTATCAACCAAAACACATCTGCCTAGGGGTTCGATACTCTAATCACAAATTCAGTAGACTCTACAGGCAAAGTCTTACTAGATACTAAATTCATGCATATATACGAATGTGTTGATCCAAGATCTATCAAAGTAATCACAGAAGAATCATAAAGTGTGAAAGTACCAGTTATAACATCAGGAGACAAAGCTTTCTCACGAGCTCAAATAGCATAGGCTCTGGCAGGTGCTCTAGCCTCGGACTGAACAGTAGTGTCTTTAGTCCCTCTTTGATTACTACTCACATTTCCTGTATTTCTGAGAGGTCTACCTCTAGGTCTCGAATTTTGTACAATCTCTTGCTCAACAGACTCGGGACGATCACAGATAAAATGATTTAAAAATCCACATTTGAAACAAGCCCAATCATACAGTCTACAATTACCGTGATATTTTTTACCATAATATTTACACTCGGGTTGATCGAATCGAACATTTCCAGCACTTGCAACAAAAGTAGTTGGAGCTTTAAAGCTCGAATGCAATCTCGCACGACCTCTACTCGAATGCCCCACATTAGCCTTTGAATGGCTAAAATCATCTCAGAACTTCTTTGACGCAAATTGAAATGATTTACTTGCAGATCTCTTTCTCACATCTCTTGCTTCTGAATCAACTTTTCTTTTCTCTTTCCAGAGCTCTTCAACTTTACATGCTCGTTCAATAAGTACAACAAACTCTTTTATCTCTAGAATCCCATGTAACAATTTGATGTCTTCATTCAAGCCGTCCTCGAATCTCTTACACATAATTGCTTCATATTGACTCAGCCTCACAAATTCTTGCTCGTATTCTGTAACAGACATACGACCTTATTTCATCTCAAAAAACTCTTTGTGTTTCTGATCAATGAATCTCTGACTAATGTATTTCTTTCAAAATTCAGCTTGAAAGAAATCCCAGGTGACTCGTTCCTTCGGAACCACAGATATTAATGTCTTCCACCAATGATACGTCGTATCTCTCAAAAGTGAAACTACACACTTAAAGCATTCATCCGGAGTTAATGACAATTCATCAAACACTCTTATTGTATTCTCTAACCAGAAATCGACTCTTTCAGCATCATCATTAGTAGTAGCACGAAATTCTTCAGCCCCATATTTTTTAATTTTATCGACCGGAGGCTTATTCAATTGAATAGGATTAGCTTGTGGACTGACAGGAGCTTACAGAAGATTAGGCGGGGGTGAAGGTTGTGGCACAGTCGGATTAGTTCGGATATATTGGGTAAACCAATCGTTCATCATTTGGTAGATGGCTTGTTTAACCTTTCTTTCATAACTACTAGTAGCCGGTCTAAATTCATGTCCCTTGAGCAGGAGCAGGCGCATTACTCTCAACATCGTCAGCTACGGCTCGTTCAGGATCCATTTGCTATATAAAAACACATCTTCATTGCCAGAATTCATCACACTATTGTAGTTCATAAATATGGCATGTATAGCTAGATCATATACGCTACGTTAGTCCTAGAATCGACTAAATTGTAGCTCTGATACCAACCAAATGTAACACCCCTAACTCGTATCCATTGCCAAACTAGGGTTAAAAAAATCTCGATGTATTTTTGGGATAAAGGTGAATCGCAAGGCCTAAGACGACCCATAAAGCACTTGATCACGATCAACTTTGTACGCCTACTTGGGTATTGAGAATTTACCTGTAAAAATGAAATTCCTTGGAATGTATAATTGCAACTTCGTAAAATGAAATCGGGTAACTTTTTTCTTACATAAGGAACCATTCACATATGTAGGGATAACATATAGATTTATTTTAAACATATAGAATTACCAGACATATTGGAACATTTCTCAAATATTTCATAATTTTTATATCATCATAGTCACACATTATAACCAAGTCCCTTACATAGGTTAACGAGACCTTAAACATGCATTAGAAAGGGGTCGGGACTAAACCAAGCACATACAAATTTTTTTTCTAAAACTTAAACATTTTCAAAGTTATACAGGTCACACGCCCATATGAACAAGCCGTGTGCCTCACATAGCATTAGACACGCCCATGTGTCTAGGCCGTGGCAAAACAGGGCATATATACTAACTTGTCCACATGACTACAAGACACATCCGTGTGCCAGGCCGTGTGAAAATTAAGGAGGCTTCTAACTTGGGTCACACAGCCACTCACACGCCCATGTGTCTAGCCCATGCTCGAAACTAACTTGGCCACAAGGCCTAGCACATGCCCGTGTCTGCGACTGTATGGTCTGCCCAAGCTTATTTCAAAACAGCCGACGAGCAATACGGCTGAGACACATGCCTGTGTCGCCAATTTTCCACCCATTTAGGGTCCTCCCTACAAGTAATATTCAGGCATCAAATACATCATATTTCCAACCAATTTCAACCACAAAACATTCATCATTCATATCATATATTCATCAACTAAATTCATGCTCATTATCCAAACTAGAACATACCATATTTACCTACCAAACACATTCTTTATACATGTCCTTATCACTAAGTTTCAGATTCTTTCTCATGACAAACTATTACCAAATTCCAAAATAAGCATATACCATAACCTACCAAAATTGACCATTTCATTTGGTCATTCAAGAATGCATCAAAACGTACCATTTTTTAACACAAAACATATACCAAAAATCCATTCATAATCATATCTATAACCAAGCCATATCACATGGCTAAAAATAGACATATTACAAAATGTAATCACATACTTCTAGCCTATACATGCTATACTTCAATATATACATTTTCAAAAGATACCAGAATAGAGTTCGATAGTGTGGTGATGATCCTCAATGATCCCTGAGCTTCCGGTAGCTTCGATATCTATAAAACAATGCAAACACACACAAAAAGTAAGCTTTCAAAAGCTTAGTAAGCCATATACAAATAAACTTATCACATAACATCAATCTAAATCAATTCATTCACATAATTCAAGGAAAAATACATTCACATAGCCATATATCTCTTCTAATTCATTTGATCATGATTTACACATATATATAACATACCTCATTATCATAGCAACTCATACTTATATCATAAATCCACCAAGGTACATGTACTTATCTTTCATTCTTAAACATGGTATACAATTCAAACGTACCTGAATCGGATACACATTCACATAGTCATCCGTTTTCTCGGAATGCCCGTTGAACTATTCGGAATCAATAAAGATACTTGAACAGCTCGAAAAGCTCATACAATGCCAACGTTGCAGACGTGGTCTTACATGTAATCAAATATCGATGCCACTATCTCTGACAGGGTCTTACACGAAATCAAATACGATGTCAATGTCCCAAACATGCTCTTACATGTAAATCATAAGTCGATGCCAACGTCCCAGACGTGGTCTTACATAATATCACATATCAGATCCTATATCATGACATATGTATCCTAACTATTCCTATGATTCATACGGGGCTTTTTGGACGTCGAAACTTTGTTGATACTTTCTTGAATATCTCATGCCCAACTCATATAATCATTTATCATTGTTCAATAGCATAAAAAATTAATAGTTCAATTCAAAACACATTTATTTGTATATCGACTTACCTCGTACGGATTCAAACGAATAGAATCGACTATTCGATGACTTTCGACTTTCCCCAATCTAATTCCATTTTCTTTGTTCCTTGATCTATATAAATTCAAATTTAACTATTTTTTCACCAAACCATTCAATTCAATCCAAAAACACATAATTAGGACATTTTGCAAATTAGCCCTCACATTTTCAAAGTTTGACACTTTAGTCCCTAATTCACAAAATCACAAAATACACAAAATTTCCTTTTACACATACTTGGACAAATTTTTATGGAGTTCATACAAGTCCATATACTTCATTTATTTCACATTTTAGTCCCTCAATTTCTCATTTTTGTAATTTAGCCCAAATTACTCAAATTCGTAAAAAGTTTAAAGACAAAACATGTTAACCTAACACATATCTTTCATTTACGATCATCAAACTTCATAAAACTCATAATTTCATCAATGCAATATCTTAAAATCATAATCAAATTTAGATATTGAGGCATGCACTTAGTAAAACATAAAGCAACAATCACAAAAACGTAGAAATTATCAAAAACCGTAACAAAAAAAACATACTTAATTCAAAACTTAATAGTGCTGAACATGAAAGCTCTTCTAACCCTAATTTTCTTTGTGATTTTTGGCCAAAAAGGATGAATAATAAGTTAATTTTGATGTTGGTTTTATTAAATTATCACTTATTTGATCATTTACTAATATGCCTTTAATGAATCATAAATAACCAACATATAGTTCATGGTCAAAAATGTCCAATAACCTTTTAATGGCATAATAACCTTATAAGGACTTTCATAGAAACAAATCATAGCAATTTAGTACATTAAAAAATAGCAAGTCACTTTTTCATTTTATGCTGTTAAGTCCTTTTATCAAATCGGGCACACAAACGATAAAATTTTCATACGAAACTTTCACACATGCTTAGTCACATACTGTAAACACAGAAAATAATGTTAAAATATTTTTTTGACTCAGATTTTGTGGTCCCAAAACCACTATTCTAACTAGGTTCTAAAGTTGTTACATACAGATTCGGGCCTAAACCCGTCTCTGATTCATAGATAGATGTGCAAATTAGAATCAAAAGTCAAAAATCAGAATCCTACCCCCATCCTCTACACATGATCTCCGACCATCCCTACACACCATGTGGGGTTTAAAACACCCAGTCAGCCCTACACAGCATATTGTACCGATGTGGCATATAGCAGATATAATGCAGCCATGCTGCCAGATAATAGGCGTAAATTGCCTTTCAGAACACTTCTTCCAATATACATCCTCCCATCCCCAATATTTGATACAGAAATATACAAATACAGATAAACAGTCTAACATGCTCACATGCTTACATATAAGTATATATAGATAATAAATATGCAAATAATAGTGCAAGTAGATGTGCATTAGTATCTTAATCAGATCAGTATACCAAACAATCAGATCATCCAGTTTAGGGTTTATTTAGCCCTTACTGACCCTATAGTTTGTCCAAAGTCGTCTAAGATGACCCGTGCAACCCTAGGGAAAAATTAAGATAAATGGGCCCACACGCCCAATTTGGCCTAGCCCGGGTGAACCACATGGCCCAACCATCACACGGTCGTGTCTTGCACATGGCCTGGTCTTCATCGATCACACGGCCATGTCGTCGCACATGGCCTACCATATGACCTACCACACGGCCATGTGGCATCAACAGATTGCAATTTTGGCTTTTGTCGAATCTTTTTTTTTTTTTGCGTTTCAGGTACACACCTGGTATCGATTTGATGCAGAAACACTCTTGAGCCTCCCAGAACCTAAGAATCAACATACTAATACTCAGAATCATACTTAATACACACTCAATTCATAATTAGGAAACCAACAACAAAACCAATACTTACTCTAACAGCCTGAACGATTCGGTTATGATAACGCGAGAGGAGAGCCCCGTTCTTCACAATTCAATGTTGCCAAAACCCAACAATTAGACTAACAAAAATAAAACATTATCTCTAGAATGACACTAAATGAACCCACTCCTAATTCGAGAAGTAAAGCTTACCACGATATACACAAAGAACCGAAAGCACCAAAGATTTAATCAAGTAAAAGAAAACGAGGGAGACAAGAAAGGGGAATTTGACAGAATAATGGAGACTAGAATTGACGTGATTCTTCTTGCGAAAGAGAGAAAATTTGAAATAGAAGAAGAAATAAAAATAAAAATAAAAGTAAAAATAAAGAAAATAAAATCAAAAGGTTACCAGGAATCCCTCAATTATCTCCACTAACCCACTACCCAGAATTCCAACCGCAATGAAACACTTGCGCAGAACCGAGAAAAAATAAATTTCCATGCTTGCACAGGGATTCGAACATAGGATCTCCAGCATACTAACACCCTTACCACTCGAACCAACAGACTCATTCTGATATGGATTAACGGACAATTTAATATAAGCCCATTAGATTCAAAATTAACAAAATTTGACAGAAGTGGGACTTGAACCCAAGACCTCTCACACACACCTAGAACACTTAACCACTGAAGTAGATACATAGTTGTGTCAGATTTTAACAAAAGCATAGATAAATTAATTGGGGCGTTACAAAATGCTCCGAAGCCCAGTTGTAGACATTGTGGAAAATATCATCCTGGGGAATATAGAGCTAAGTCGGGAGCCTGTTATAGATGTGGGTCAATTGATCACTTTCTCCGAAATTAGCCTAAATAATTATAGGAAAATAAAGAACAGAATGAAAAGCAAATGACAAAATCTCAGAAAAATGGATGTTCTGGTCAGAATAGTACTGTTGGGACTACTCGTATGGGAGCAAAAGACATTGTTGTTTGGTCAGAGGCTAAAGCACCTGCTCGTACATATGCCATTCGAGTCATAGAGGAAGCTACTACACCTGATTTGATTACGGGTATGTTCTATCTATTTGATGTTATTGTGTATGCACTGATTAACCTTGGGTCAACTTATTTTTATATTTGCACTGCATTAGTAACGAAAAAGAAATTACCTGTTGAATCCACTGACTATGATATTCAAGCTACCAACCCACTAAGTTGGAATGTGACAGTTAACTTAATTTGTCATAAATGTCCACTGAAAGTTAGAGGCTGTGATGTAACAGCCATTTTCAGTGAAATCAGAATAGTGGTTTCGTGACCACAGATCCGAGCCAAAAAGAAAATTTATTTTAATAATATTGCATGATCCGTATTATGATAGGAATGTTATATGAAAATTCTGATAAGAGAATTTTGCCGATTATGTGCTTAATTATGGAAAGGACCAAATTGCATAAAATGCAAAAGTTGAGTTCTAATAACTATAAGTATTAATAGCAATGAAATTCAAAACTTGAGGTCCTTTTATGGTAATTAGACCATTAAATAAAAGTTAGTAGATATTTTGGTGATTCATCCATTAGAAAATTAGAATAAGAAAAGGATGAAATTGGAAAGTTAAAAAATTAAAGATGATAAATAAAATAAGTATCAAACAACATCATTTTATATCATCTTCTTCCCAAAATTTACATGGAAAACCTAGGAAAGAGAAATAAAACTAATCAAGTTAATTAGGTATGAATTATTTTCCAATTTTTAGTAACTTTTATATTTTTGACATCGGAGTAGCTTAATCTATCTATTTTGTTGATTAATTTGAAAAGATATCAAAGTATAGAAATTTTTTCATGGATGAATATGCTGAAATATTGAAACTTATGGTAGAAAATGAAAGGTTGTTGATAGATAAACAACTTTTGTAAAGTGAATTTTCATGAAATTGCGATTTAAGGACTAAATTGTAAAGATGTAAAATTGATGGAAAATGTCTGATTTTTATGAAATATATGTGCTGTAAATATTATATGTAAAAATTGGTTCAGCTTGGAATAAGGATTAAATTGCATGAATTTCACTTTCCGAGCTTAGGGACGAAATTGTCATTTATGAAAAGTATAGGGGCAATGTAACACCCCATACTTGTAACCCACGTCGGAGCGGAATACAAGGCATTACCTAACTCAATCTCGTGCACACAAACGTGCCCCAAGTCACCAAGACTAGGTCCCATTTTAGAACTTTTTCAATTTCTACTTTAAACTTCTTATTATGGGCCTACGAGCCCCAAATCGAATATTGAAAACTATTCGAGATCAGCATGGGTCCTTAAACCATCTATACAAAATTTAACTTTGAAATTGGGCACACGCCCATTTAGAAGGTCAACACGCCTGTGTGGCCATTTCAACATGGTCATGTTGATGGCCCGTGTGGCTCACATGGCCTAAGCAATACAGGGACACGCCCGTGTCCTCCACCCGTGTGGAATTAATTCTAAATGCTCACCTACAGGGGTTTTCACACGGCCTGGCACACACCCGTGTCCCTGGCCCGTGTCTTTCACATGGCCATGACACATCTATGTCCTAGCCCATGTACAAAAACATGGACATTTTATTTCTAACGTTAGCATCCCCAAAATGTCACACGGCCAAGGCACACACCTGTGTGCTAAGCCGTGTCCATCACACGACTGGGACACACAGTCATGTCTCTGCCCATGTGTTTACTATCATGCATAATGACTTGAGATTTTTATGTGTAGGGGACACACGGTCAAACCACACGTCCATAGGGCAGACCCTGCGTCACACCCGGCCTAGACACACGCCCGTGTGTCTACCCGTGTGGACAATATAAGGCTATTTACCAAGCCTATTTGCCACCCTTACTTACACAACCTACATAATAGCAACTACACCAATACAAGAATAACTTATTTAAACCAATCAGCCATAATAGACTACATATCAATTAAGCAATTACTCATTCATGGGAGTAACTTCATTTGCATATATCAAAATGAATATTTTCCATATTCAAAAATATAAATCAAACTATACCGAATGCTTCAATTGATAGTGTGATTGATATCTCTGACTTCCTTTGGTCCTTGAGCTAGATAGGCACACTATGAGAAAATGAAAAATGAGAGGGAGTAAGTATAAAGCCTAGTAAGTTGCACATAAATAAATATTCAACATAACTTTACCATTCATCAACAAGTATCATACTACACAGGTGGCATAAGCAAACCTTACTCGTCGATATTCAATACACCTCATATAGCATATATTGAGCTCACATTTCATACATACCATATAGATACTTGTATCACTCACAACACAGTTATACTTTCCTTGTTAACTTGAAATCATACTTTCACCGTTGAACCATTTGGAACATTATTGGATATTCATTTAGCCTCAAACATGGGGCAGGTGCTGATGCCATGTCCTAGACATGGTCATACACAGGTTCTAGCAAATCTGTGCCAATGCCATGTCCTAGACATGGTCTTACACTGACACATCTCGTAGCCGATGGATGTCCCAGACATGTCTTACACTGGCTTACGTCTCGAGGTCAAAGCATGTCCCAGACATGTCTTACTCTAGAACTCGTCTCAATGCTGATGCCATGTCCCAGACATGGTCTTACACTTGCTCTCATAATGTGGTTGATGCATGTCCCAGACATGTCTTACACTAGCTCACACAAGTGACCCAAACTTCATGGCATCAATATCTGATTTATTTCCTAAGGTTCAATCGGGAATTCTACTATCTCTATTCTCATCACATTTTCTCATTTCCAAAATCAAGCAATTTATGCTATAATCATTTCAATACAATCCAAATAAATATATTATTAATGCAGTTGTACTATTTACATGCAACTTACCTCAGATTACAAAATGTGGCGACTAGTCGATTTAGTTGATTTGCTTGGCTTTCCCCCAGTCTAGATTTGGATTCGGTATTTCTTGATCTATAATAGAAAAATGCACCTACTTAGACACTAAATAAAATTAGGCAATCAAAATTTCACTTCTCCGGTGAAATGACCATTTTGCCTCTAGACTTTGACAAAATGACCATTTTACCCCTAGGTTTGAAAACCGGTTTTTATCGAATTTCTTTGCATCTTAAGCTTAGACGAACCCTTTTTACTCTTATAGTAACTCCAAATTCCCACTATTTCACATATTTAACATCTATTTTACAACTTAAGCAAAGTGGTCCTTTTAGGTGTTTTCATGAAAAATCATTTTACAAAAGTTGTTTATCACCCAACTTAGCTTCATATTCTTCCATAAAATTTTAGAAAGCACCCTAAATGCTCTCATGGCAAACTTCTAACCATTTTGCAAAATAGTCCTCTCATTTGAAAGCTTATGCTATAAGGGTTCTAAAACTGCAAAAATCATCAACAAAGGGTATGGAAATCACTTACTTGTGAGAGGAATAAGTTCCTAAAATTTTTTAAGCTCAAAACCCTTAACAATGGTTGAAAAATCGGTGGAAATAAAGAGAGAATGAAAGAAAAAGATGATAGCTAGGCTTAGGTATTATTATATTACACCTTATGTCATCAAAATTACCTAATGTTGACTGTTCAACACTTTCATCTCTCATGGCCAGCCAAGCTATCACAATAGGGTCTAATTTCCCTTTAAAAACCCCCAAATTTTATTCTCTAGTTATTTGACATCATTAGCTATCAATTTAGGACGTTTGCATTTTATGCGATTTAGTCTTTTTTTCTAAATTAAGCTCACAAATGCTAAAATTACTTCACCAAATTTTTCATGCACTCTTAAAAATATGCTATAATATCAAAATAATAATAAAATAATTTATCTGACTTTGAATTTGTGGTCCCGAGACTACTATTCTGATAGGCCCTAAATCAGGCTGTTACAGGCAAAATGGTAATCTTGCCTAGGGTGTGAATTGAATGTAAATGAGAATGAAATGGATTAAATTGATGTTCAATTCATTTATATAGATATAGAAAGACCTAATACTGAGTTGGATCAAGGAAAATAAAAAGTTTCGGATTAGTAGATTCTCATATACGAATAAGTATCAAGGTAAGTTCGTGTAACTTAATTGTGTAATTATATATTTGAATTGATTTAAATGATTTGTATATGAATTTCGTATTGGCCATGTATATGAAATTTGATTACATGTCAGGAAAATACCGATAAATGTTAAATCATCTATGAATGAATAAAATTCGATTGGATACAAGGTTATGTTTTCTGAAATGGTAATGGTCCTGTATATGTTGCGGACATACCGTAGCTCGAAAGAGCGTCCCCTTATAAGCCCTCTCAAGCTTCCCATTATATGGTTCTTGCAAGCTTCACGTTAATAGCTTTTTGGAACATCCTGATTGGTTATGACCCTATATGTGTTGTGGGCACACCACAGCTCTTTGTGATCGTCCTGTTATATGGCTCTTCATGAGCTTCCCAATTAAACGCTCTTTGTAAGCTTCCTGATTAATGGCTCTCTGGAGCTTCCTAATATTGGCTCACTTGAACTTCTCGATATATGGCCATTCAGAGCTTCCTGATTAATGGCTCTTCGGAGCTGCTAGTTATATGGATCACATGAGCTTTCTGTTACTGTGCTTGAGAGAGAGCTTTCTGTTTAAGTGCCCATAAAAGCACTCCCAAATATGAATTGTTAGATTTATAGTATTGTACACTTCAAGTGTATTACCCAAGTATCCATCGAGATTTCAAATGATTCAACGGGTGAAATTCTGACATGAGAACATATGAAATCAAGATGAATCAATATTCGTATATACATGAATTACATGAGACTAGATATTTATATTTGATGAGCTCATCCTTGTTGTTGATATTTAACATGAAATAAGTGACTAACATGTTTGTTGAAGTTATGTGTTAGGAAAATGGCCATATAGTTTTGGATGCATGTTTGTATGCTTACTTTAAATGAATATGATTGGTAAGTAAATTTCTGTTAAACAAAATTACTAAGAATTAAATGCCTATTAGGTTTTATTTCCTCTGTTTTATAGTGCTCGGAAGCTCGTAAAGGTTGGAGATTGGTTGGAGTATCATCACACTATCCACCGGTTCGTTTTGGTATAAATAGTAAACTTATTTTGATATAATGGCATATATAGGCTAATTTTGCCAATGTTTGTCATGTAAATGGATGTTTGTAATCTAGCCATTGGAATGGCTAGTGATAGTATGTTTTATATATTATTATAAGGTTCTATCATGATTAATATATGTAACACCCTTACCTGCACTCCGATTTGGGATAAGGTACGAGGCGCACTCTACCAAACATACAAACATTAAACTAAAATACGGGCCATAAAATTTCATTCATATTTCAAAGCGTTCATTCACACACAGTCCCTTATTTGAGTTTACGGAGCCCAAAACATACTTTAGAAAGGGTTAGGGACTAAACCGAGAACTTACGAAAATCTTGGAAATTTCATGCTTTAAGGCTCCACACGCCCGTGTCTCAAAGTCATGTTCCATACACGGCTGAGACACATGGTCGTGTCTCTGCCTGTCTGGAATATACCTAGGCTATTTTCCAAGCTTTGGTCAACCTTGATCTCTTACACACTTATACAAAATCAAAAGCATATAACATGGTATTCATTTAATGATTAAACATTCTCAATTAAACCACAAACATAGCATTTTTATGTCCTCATACATGTGTCTCTCATACTCATTTTACCTTGTTTATTATAGTACCACTTATACATTTATACCAAGATTATCATCTTATCAAATATCTTCAGCTTAATCATCAAGCATTCATATTTAAAGCTAGATCATATCTTTATAAAATACTACAATTCAGACATGTGAGAATAACATGTTTGCTCGAAACATTTCAATTCAATTCCATACCCAACAAGCATTACATTGAGACTAGTCATATATATATATATACATGTCATGATACATAACATTCTCTTTCTACTTTCTTATAAACACATATCATTTATTTCATTATATCAATATTTCATATACCATAGTTTCCATGTATTCCACATATATTTATTTTTCCTTCTCCTCCTCTCCATTCCACATCCTTAATGTATATAGCATTCTTGTAAGTACGCTTTCACAATTTACTAATAAATGCTCACATCAAATTGTCCACACGAGTCGTAGTCACTTAATTATTTATAATTCAAGCTACAGAGCTCCAAATTAATATCCGTAAATTTCTTCTGAAACTAGACTCATATATCTTTCTACCATAAAATTAATTATATCACAGTACAGAACTCAGATAATGTTCTCGTTGATTTATCTTGAAAATATACTCATTAGGGATTTTAAAAATATAAGTTTGAGCCTCTAATTATTTTTCTCCAAATTTTTGTGATTTTCCAAAGTCAGAATAGGGGATCACGTAATTATTCTGAACCAGTCTCAAAAAAACATAAATATCTCAAAATATAGAACTCCTTTGCTTTCTATGTTTCTTTTATATGAAAATAGACTCATTAATCTTTAATTTGATATCTCATTCAGTCTCTGATTCAATTTCTAATATTTTTGGTGATTTTTCAAAATCATATTACTATTACTGTCCAAAACAGTTTTATTGCTAATTCACTCTTTCACACTTTCTTTGTATTAACCTCATTTTAACATACATATCACAAATCATTTTCACCGCATTTCATACATCACAAGTATAGGCCCATGATCACAAGGTCACCATAAAATCATTCTTATGTATAACTTACTTGTTTATAACCTTACCACATCCTGGTCACTTAATGAACACATCATTCACATAACCAAGTTCCGCACATATTCATCACAAAACTCACAAAGCAATACATAGAGAGTCTCCGCTGAACACTTCAGATCAATCCTCGATACTTGGTGGTTTCAGCACATATCTCCACCCATCATATAGTTCGGCTCTTGTACACATGGTGAACACTTAGTACCACCCATGTGACCTAGCCAATTTATCTCGTAGCTCTCTTGTCTACAGTGTCCTTCACCGAACCACGATACGACCTAGCTACATATATCCCGTAGCTCTTTTGTCTCTGTGGTGTACACATAGTATCAACCATGCGACCTAGCTACATCATAATGTCTCGTAGCTCTCTTGTACACATGATGTGCACTCAGCACCATACATGTGACCTAGCTATATACCATCTGTATCATTCAATCTTTCCGAAGGATCAACCGGGATTTCTCTCTCTTTTCTAACAATTTCACCAATCAAGTAATTATCCACCAACATATTTCCAATATTATTGTAAAATATCATAATACAAGTAATAGTAATGTATTACTTACATATAAACTTACATCTCATTTAATATCAAGGCAATAACATTAAATTACACATTGCCTTATTAAAAATCATATGAGCTTACAATTTCTCATAATATCCGTAATCATAGAAATCACATTTATGTATGATAATTCAATGCACTTCATGTACCATAGACATATTTTTAAATCAATTCATAAACTGGGCACCATAAACATTTAATTCAACATAATTCAATTAATTCACTAAATTTAACTTTCAAATATAAATTACAACATTATTGTTGTATTATTATCATACCAACTTACATACTTTCAACACCTCGAAATCATAGTAAATATATCAATTTTACATTGAAAATGCATAAATTAATGCTTATTATACATATGAACTTACCTCGATACTAAAACGGCCATTTTACCAACTTTCCCAATTTTCGATTTTTCTCTCATTCTAGGTTCAAATCTCATTTTCCGAGATCTAAAACATCATATTTTACTTATTTAATTAATGTACTATTCAAAAAAGTCCTTAACTCAAACTTTGGAAAAATTGCAATTTTGCCCCTAAACTTTTGTATATTTACACTTTTGCCCCTAGGCTCGGGAATTAAACTTCATCCCTTAGTCTTATGTTTTATGACATGCTGATCATTTTCCCCTTCTATGGAAACATCAAATTCTCACTCTAACATATACTTATGACTATTAGGTATTTTTACCGATTAAGCCCTTTTGCTCGTTTTCACTTAAAACCGAGTAGCTTGTATAACATAATTTAAAACCTCATATTGTATCATAAAACACCAGAATTCAAAAATTTCACCTATGGGTATTTTTCCAAATATGAACCCTAGGTTGAATTATTGCTAGCATAAGCTAAATCAAGTTACCGAGACACCAAAAACGTAAAGAACTTGAAAAACGGGGTTAGAACGGACTTACTATTGAGCTTGGAAAGCTTGAAAACCCTAGCATGGAGTCTCCCTTGGTATACACGTCCATGGTGAAGAGGATGAGCAAAATTGGCTTTTAATTTTGTATTTTAATTCATTTTACCCCTAAATGACCAAAATGCCCTTACTACTAAACTTTCCAAAAATTCCATCCATGTCCAATTTTTGTCCATAACTTAGAAATTGGTCAAATTTCTATTTAAGACCTCCTAATTAATATTTCAAAGCAATTTCATACTAGAAACTTCTAGAATGCAAGTTTTACAACTTATTCAATTTAGTCCCTAACTTCAAATTAAGCACTTTATGCATAGAATTTCTTCACGAAATTTTCACATAATCATGCAATCATATCATAAACCTCAAAATAATCATAAAATAATTATTTATATCTCAGATTTTGTGGTCCCGAAACCTCTGTTCCAACTAGACCCAATTTTGGGCTATTACAATATATATATGGTATGGTTAGATTGAATTAGGGTAAAATATACATTTTCGTATATGAATGTATGTGATGTTATATGATGCATGTTAATTATGTTTGCTTGGTTTAATGCTTTGAATTGGTTGGAATATATGTACAAGTGTAGTTGGAAATGGCTTTATTTTGTCCACACGGGTAGACACACGGGCATGTGTCTAAACTGTGTGTGACACAAGGCTTGGTACATAGGCATGTGGTTTGGCCGTGTGTCCCCTGCATCTAAAATTGAAAAACAGAATGCTTAGAATTAGGCACAAGGGCAGAGACACGGGTGTGTGTCTCAGTGGCCGTGTGTGACACACGGCCTAGAACATGAGCGTGTGTCTTGGTCGTGTGAATCTTGCACCTAATTTTTAAAAATTAAATTAACCACATGGCCTAGCACACGGGCGTGTGGCAAGCCGTGTGGCACAAGTCAGAGAGTTACACGGGTAAAGACACGGGCTGGGACACGGCCATGATTCTCACATCGAATACCCGCATGGCCTGAGACAAGGGCATGTTACCTGGCCGTGTGAGCCATGCAGCCTACTCAAACGGGCATGTGACCCCACTATAAAAGAAAATTTTTGAAATTTTGTGACAAATTCTCTAAGATCCCGATTTAGTCTCGACTTGTTTCAAATGCTTAAATTGGGCCTCGATAGTCCATTCAAGGGATAGTATGAGTATTTTTATATATGAATAGTAAACGACATGAATTATCTGTAATTGTTCTGTAAATTTTGGTAATGCTCTGTAACCCTATTTGTAACATCCTAAATTAGGGCCTAATCAGAACAGTGGTTTCGAGACCACAAATCTGACATAAGAAAACTTATTTTTATTATATTTTTATCATCTACAATTTTACGGGATGATTTTGTGAAAATTTCGTTCGAAAGTTTTAACATTTGGGCACTCAATTTAGTCAAAAGGACTAAATTGTAAAAAGTGCAAAAGTTGAGTTCTACATGTTAAAGGTGTCAAATTGATTTGAAATTTTAAATTTGAGGTCCTTAAATGGTAATTAGACAATTGGTTAATTGTTGGACAAAAATAGAAATGAACTGGGTGAAATAGAATATTTTTAAGTTAGGGGCATTTTGGTAATCTAATAATTAAAAGAATTAAAAAGGGAAAATAAGCAAAAATTGTCCATCTTCTTCCCCATTCAGCCGAAATTTGCATGGAAGCCATGGCTGGGGTTTGGTTCAAGCTTCCAAGCCCATTTGTAAGTGATCCCGAGCCCTCTTTTTAATGTTTTTTACATTTTTGAAGTCCCGATAACTCGATTTAGCTATTTCCACCATTATTTTAAGCTAGGGTTCGTCTTTAAAAATTTACCCATGGATGAAATGCATGTGTTTTTATGTTTAATGGTAGAATATGAATGCTTGGTGTACAATAAATTACTTTTACTAAGTGATTTTCGGTGAAATTGTCAAAAAGGACTGTTTTGTAAAAGTTACAAAACTTGTCATAAAAGTGTGATTGAGTGGAAATTAAGGGCTGCTCTAGTTATGAAAATGGTTTTTCTAGGCGTAAAGTACAAAGAAATTGAATGAAAATAATTTTACGAGTATTGGGGAAAAAGTGCGAATATGTGAAAGTTTAGGGGTCAAATGTAAATTTATAAAAGCATGATTTTTGGACCCATATGAATAATCTAACTAATTATTAAGCTAAATGTGATATTATAGATCAAGGAAAATGAGATTCGGGCATAGATTGGAAATGAATGAGATTATGGACTAATTTAGAATAAATAGCCGTGCTCGCATTTGAGGTAAGTTTGTATGTCAATAATAATACAGTAATATCATTGTTTATGCTTGAACTTAAATTGATGTGTTAACATTATGTGGTGAATATTTATATAGTTGATATGATGATTGTATTATGTGACAAATGCTTAAATGTTATTATGAACAATGCCATGATTATTTCATGAATATGAGAATGGTGAATTTGTAAGCATGAATGATATTACAGTCGTTATCCAGGACTATACAAACAAGTACGATGAAGATGTTATGTGCAATGCGGAAAACCCCTTTTGAACCTTAGGAATAGTTTAGGATACAAGTGACATGTCACTAGGAATTAAGAAATTCGAGCTCATTGAGTGGTCCGAGTTCGTGATATATGTGAGAATCTGAACTTGTTGAGTGGTCCAAGTTCGTGATATATGTAGTATCTGAGCTCGTTGAGTGGTCTGAGTTCATTATGGATGCGAGCATCCGAGCTCGTTGAGTGGTCCGAGTTCATAATGTATGTGATACATTGGACATCCGAGCTCGTTGAGAGGTCCAAGTTCATTATGGATGTGTTATATCTTATAAGGTAGCTTTGGCTACGTAAGTTTATGTGGCACTTATGTGCAAGTTTCCGTGTATCCAATAGTATTCCAAGTGTTCAACAGGTATTATAATGAATGATGCGATAAAAATCCCGAGATGGGCATGGTAATGAAGGTAAAGTTATTCGATATGCTACAGATATGTACACGTATGTATGTTATACTTATCAGTAATGCTTTGTTACAGGATGATATATGATGAAAAGGTATATTCAAATATATGTATATGAATATTTGATTAATGAGCTAGGATGCTTGAATGATGAATAATCTTGTTGATTATGTTATTATGCCATCATATGATAGTTATCGTGATATTGCACTAAAACAGTTTTGGACATCACCAATTGTGTGATTTCGAAAATCCACCAAAACTTGTGGAAATTGAATTAGAGACTGAATAAGACATGAGATTAAATATTATTTAATCTAGTTTCACATAGAAGAAATGGTTAAGCAAAAGAGTTTCATATTATGAGATATTTAAACTTTTGTGAGACAGAGTTAGAGTGCTTTTAGGTTCCCCTATCTCAACTTTGGAAAATCACTAAAAATTTTAAAAATATTATTATAGGTTATAATTTATATGAATAAATCATGAATAAGTCTATTTTCAATAGAAATAGATGGGAACATTAATTGAATCATGTACTAAGAGATAATCGATTTTTAGTAAAGAAGGTTCGAAGTTGTCAAACAGCAAAATAGGGGTGACTTTAAAGAATAAAATGTACTTATTGGCTAATCCAAAAATTCTAAAAATTTTATGATAATAATATATGTGAGTCTACTTTCAGGAAAAATTACCAGATCTTGATTTGGAGTTCCGTAGCTCAAGATATAAATAATTTAGTGACTATCACTCTAGAAAATAGCATGACCAGAATATAAGTGAAATTATAATTATGGTTATATTACCATGGAATCATGTTGATAATTTGCCTATTATTTTCATATGGACTTACTCCCTCCTCTCCATTTCTTTAGTGTTGTCAGGACAGCTCGGGGTTGGAGATCGCCAGAGGCAGCATCACACTATCAGGCTACCACTTTTGGAGTATTATTGAATCTTAATGTCTTCAAATAAGTGGCATGTATATGGACTTAGTCATTATGATGTGTATTCTTTTGATTTGGCCAAGATGTTGGCTTAAATTGATTCGTTGTGTTTAGCCACGAGATGTGGCTTGCATGGGTTATGGCTTGTAAGCCTATTTATCCAAGCTATTTATTAATGCCTTGTGATGTGGTCATATGATTATAATTGTTTGACATGAATGATTAGTATTACGGTATGTATGCTTGATGAATGTCTTATGCCCAAACAAAGTGGTTATAATCAGAGAATAAAAGTGTGATATGGCAATAAGTCAATAATGCTTGAACATGAAATTAGTGTGGAATGACTTAGGCAAGCATGGTATATGTAACGCCCCAATTTTCGGGTTTTCAGTGTTTCTGTGATTTTTAAAATTTTTGTGTGTTCTGGTTGGTTAAAATATATATCTTAGTAGGTTAGTGGGCCTTTGGAAGGCCCAAACTTAAGTTAAATTCGTGGTAGTCTTCAGAATTTTAATTTTATGAGTAGGTGATGCAATTGGCGTTTGGGCTTTTAAGAGTAAAGGGGTAAAAGATGACACAAAAAGGAGTGTGGTGTAGTGGCAAGGTGGCGCCACTTAGGGGACAAGGAAGTGACGCCATAGAGGAAGCAAGGGGTCCAAGGTTCAAGTCTTGGCTCTTGCAATATATTTTGGTTTTTTCTTTTCAATAAATCTGGAGGCAAGTAGGTGCACTTTAAAGTTTAATGTGTTGGATTTATAACACAAATGAGTTGATAGCCTAGTGGTGGTGGCGTGAGTTGGCATGTGAGAGGACTTTGGTTCGAATCCCTTGGCACGCAAAGGTTCATTATTTTGCTATGTTGGGACAGCAAGAGTTGGTGTTGGTTTAAACTCTAGTGATGAAGGGATCCCACATCGGGAAGCTAACATAAGAGTAGATGGAGAGCTGGCTTTAAAGAGAACAAACCATGAGGAGAGTAGGCATACCCTTCTTGGCTGATCCCTTTCACTTTGTGACGTGCTCATTTGGGTTGGACGTCAGCTAAGAGTGTTTGGAGCACGGATTAACTATAGTCTTCTAACAGGATTATCGCGTGGGAGATATCGTCATCAATCGTCATCAACCAGGTGTGTAAACAACACCCTCCCTTAGACTGAATCGATAAAAGCCGAAATACTGAAACGTCGGTATTTTGTGAACTCGCGAGCGAGCGAGCGCTCATGAGACAGTTGTTAATGAATCTGGTGCATTTGGATGATTAGAGTGCAGAGTGTGCATTTTCGTGCACAACGGTATTTTTGGGCTTAATGGGCCGAAAACGGGCCAATGGGCCAACGAGCCCACTTTGGTAAAAAGACGAGGTAAGTACTTCTGATAACTTGGTAAACGTTAAAATGAGCATGAAACCTTAGCAATAGGTAATAATTACTGAAATACCCTTATGCATGCAAAATTACGATTTTACCCTAGGGTTATTTTTTTCTGAAAAGCATGATGTTCTTTCAGATACGTATGCCATGACATATTATTTCGTGCATTGGACATGGGTTTATATTGATGGAGGAAGCGTTCGGCACCTCGCTATAATCCGTGGCCTCGCCACATATATCGTTTCGTGACTTCGTCACAATATCCGCAACCTCGCTGCAATCCGGTGGCTTCCACATATATATATATATATCTGCTCGTGGCCTAACCACAATATTCAGATTCTGGTGACTTCGTCACAATATCCGGCACCTCGCTGCAATTTCGTGGTGTGTAGCGGTTGGGTGGGTCGAGTAGTCTCCCACATGGTGTAAGGCTAGTACGGGGTGTTATGGATGGCTCGGGTTGGGATTTGCACTCATGATATATTTGTTCTTTATCCGCTATGGGCCTATGGGTTTCATTCGATTTCAGATCTTGGGCCAAGGCCCAGATAAGTCTAACTCGAGGTTTGATCTGCTTTGGGCTATGGTTGGGTTATGTTACACATCGAAGTTTACCGAACTCACCCTTTATTTTCATCTCTGCAGAAATCCCCAACCATAGTGGGCTTGGAGTCGTGAGGATTCGAGTGGCCACATCATCCGCAAAGTTGGTTTTTCTAAGTTAGTTTATTTTATTATTTTATATTCTCGATTTAATTTTGGGTTTTAAGTTGTAATAAGGCCGCTATTTAAATTTCTTTTTTCCGCTATGGTTTTATTTTTCGATTATATTTATACTATGACTAAACTGCTAGTGTTAGGGTGCTGGTTTTCAAAATTAATGAACGTTTTCAAGACTCAACAAGCACAACAAATGGATAGCCTAAAGATTGATAAACTGGCTTTTCATTCAACCGTTGTTTTTACAAAGACCACCCCAATCACTTAAACCAGCGAATGCATACTAAGTCGTAAGTCCATGTGACACGTCAGATCTGGTCATAATGTCTGGGCCGGGTTTGGGGTGTTACAGTATAAATGTATATGTAATAATCAAAATGACATGTTCAATTGATTGTGAATCGGTATGTTTAGACTTGGTATAAAATGAGTAAGCAAAACACATGTATGATGATATATGAATATTACAATTGAGTCTTAATGGAGGATGTTTAATCATTTACTTGATGCTACATTGTACGTCTATAATGTATTTAAGTATGTGAGTATTAATGGTAACAAAAAGGCTTGGAAAATAGCCTAAGTGCTAGCCACACGGGCAGAGACACGGCCATGTGACTCAATCGTGTAGAGGACACGGCCCAGCACACGAGCGTGTGGCCTGGCCGAGTGGTTCAATTTGTTCTACTGACGTCATAAATAGAGAGTTACACGGCCTGAGGAAATGGGCATGTTGCAGACACACGGGCATGTCCCTGTGTCCACACAGGCATGTGACCTTATTTCATGAAAATTGTTATAAGTTTCCCAAGACTTTCTAAAGTTCTCGATTTAGTCTCTAATCACCTCGATGTATGTTTTAGGCCTCGAAGGCTTGTGTAAGGGACAATATACATGTATTTGAAAAGTTTAATTTTGGGCAAAATTTTGTGACCCGATTTTGCATGTTTGTGAATGTTTAAGTCCGATAATGCCTCGAACCCTATCCCGGCGTCAGATACGGGTAAGGGGTGTTACACTGTTCCGAAGATGGATACAAGTTAGGGGTGTTACATGTGAATTCCCTATTGATTTGATATTATTACCCTTTCGGGAATTTGATGTTATTCTAGGTATGGATTGGCTATCGTTGCTTGATGTTGTGGTAAACTATAGACATAAAGGGATTGATTTGAAATGTTAGACAGGAGAGATGATTTCAATTGAGTCCGATAGACCGAAAAATGCTGTTAGAATCATTTAAGCTATTTTTTCAAAGAGATTGATACGCAAAGGTAGTGAAGCATTTTTAGCATACAATCTTGATACCAGAGATTCAAAATTGAATTTAGATAAGCTACCGATTGTTAGTGAGTTTACTGATGTGTTTCCTGAAGAGTTGTTGGGTTTACCTCCTAGTCGTGAAGTTGAGTTTGTGTTGATCTGGTTCCTAGTATTACACCGATATCTATATCACCATATCACATAGCACTAGCTGAATTAAAAGAGTTGAAAGTACAGTTGCAAGAGTTGTTAGACAGAGGGTTTATTCGACCAAGCATATCTCCCAAGGGTGCACCTATGTTGTTTGTGAAAAAGAAAGACGACTCTTTGAGATTGTCTATAGACTACAGACAGATGAACAAAGTCATGATAAAAAATAAGTATCATTTTTCACGTATCAATGTTTTGTTTGATCAATTAAAAGGTGCCATAGTGTTTTCAAAAATAGATCTCAGATCTCGGTATTATCAGTTGAAGGTTAAAGACTGTGATGTATCAAAGACTACTTTTAGAACTCGTTACGGTCATTATGAGTTTCTAGTAACGCCATTTGGTTTGACTAATGCCCCTGCTACTTTTATGGGTTTAATGAATCAAGTTTTTCAACCTCATTTGGATAGATTTGTTATTTTGTTTATTGATGATATATGAATCTATTCCAAGACAGAATCCGAGCATGCTCAACACTTTAGAATCGTATTACAGAATTTGAGAGAAAACAATTATGCACAAAGTTTAGTAAATGTGTATTTTGGCTTCGAAAGGTTGGATTTTTGGGTCACATAGTATCATCTGACGGAATTCGAGTTGATCCAAGTAAAGTTTCTGTTGTGATGAACTGGAAAACTCCAAAGAATGTTTCTGAGCTACAAAGTTTTCTGGGTTTAGCAGGTTACTATCGATATTTTGTTAAAAACTTCTCGATTATTACTTCATCGATGACTAGGTTATTATAAAAAAATGTTGAATTTGTTTGGTTCGATAAGTGTCAACAGAGTTTTGATCAGTGAAAAAACATGTTGACGAAAGCTCCAGTGTTGACTCAACCTGAGTCTGAGATAGCATATGTTGTTTATAGTGATGCGCCTCTCAATGGTTTGGGTTGTGTGCTGATGCAGGCAGGGAAAGTAGTAGCTTATGCTTTTTCACAGTTAAATCTGCATGAAAAGAATTATCCTACTCATGATCTTGAGCTAACCGCGATTGTATTCGCTTTGAAGATTTGGAGACATTATTTATATGGCGAGAAATGTCACATGTTTATGGATCACAAAATCTAAAGTATTTGATGACTCAGAAAGAATTGAATTTGAGACAGAGATGTTGGTTAGAGCTACTGAAGGACTACGATCTGGTTATTGTTTATGATCTAGGAAAAGCTACTGTGGTTGCGGATGCACTCAGTCGAAAGTCATCATTGTTTGCACTTTGGGCATTGAACGCTCATTTAGCTCTAAATGAAGATGGTTGTGTACTGGCAGAGTTGAGAACTAAACCCTTGTTTCTACAATGAATTCGAGAATTGCAAAACGAAGATCTAAAGTTGATGTTGAAACAAAATTGATTCAAAATAATAAGAGTATTGAGTACAGTATTGATGATAATGGTACATTACGTTATCGTGATAGGATTTACGTTTTGAACGATCTAGATTTGAAATGTGATATTCTATCTGATGCTCATAGTAGTACATATTCTATTCATCTTGATAACACGAAGATGTATTATGACTTGAAACAGATGTAATGGTGGTCGGGTATGAAATAGGAAACTTGTGAATTTGTAGTTAAATGTTTAATATGTCAGCAGGTAAAAGCAAATCATCAGGTACCATTGGGTTTACTACAACCTGTTATGATTCCTGAGTGGAAGTGGAGCAAGTCACGATGGATTTCGTATCTAGTTTACCTATAACTCCAAAAAAGAAAGATTCAATCTAGGTGATTGTTCATAGATTGACTAAATCAGCACATTTTATTCCAGTTAGAAAAGATTTCTCACTTGAAAGATTACCCGAATTATATGTATCTGAGATTGTGAGATTGCACAAAGTTCTGACATCTATTATCTCTAATCGTGATCCAAGATTTACATCAAGATTTTGGAGCAAACTTCATTAGGCTTTCAAGACTAAACTTGTGACAGCCCTAATTTGACGCTAGTCGGAATGTGGTTTCGGGACCACAAAACCGAGTCATAAAATTTAGTTAAAATTTTAATTGCATATCTTATATGTGTGATAGTACTTGTATAAAAATTTGATGTTTTAATTTTATCTTAGGAATGTGAATTTTGCTTGAAAGGATCTAGTTGAGAGACTTAGAAAATTATGATAGGTAAATAAGTAAGGACCAAATAGTATAAAAATAGGTATAAAAATAGGAAAGTTTGGGTTTGCATGTCAAAGTGCCCAATTCATGTTAAGTGGCCGGCCAAGCATGGTTCCATTCCTCCAAGTTTATGTTGTTTATTATTTAATATTGGTAAGTAAATTAAAATAAATTAAAGAAAGGAATTAAAAAGGAAAAGATGAATAAAATAAGGAGGGAAGAGGGAGTGTTCATCTTTTTTTTTCTTTGGCTATTGCCGTGAGTGAGGAGAAGGAAGGGAGATTTGGTTATTTGATTTTGGCTTGGAAGATGGCTAGAATGAGGTATGTATTGAATGATTCTTGAAAATCTAATTTAGGGGTGGAGGATTGTGTTCATGTTATATTGGATAGGTAGAGGTTGTAATGAGGTTGAAATTGTTGAATTGTTAGTTGGGTAACAAATGAAGCAATCGGCCATATGGGGTAAAAATGGGATGTTCATTTTAGTTGTTGTTTCATTTTTGTCAGAAATGGGTTAAGTGTTCATGAGATGAAATTTTGTGATTAGATGAATTAAAAGTAATAGTATAGTTGATATATATATATATAGATAGATATAGATATACATATTCAGCCATCACTTAGGAGCTTATGTGATGATTTTAAGCTTTGCATATTCGGCTATATATACATATATATGTAAGCCCATTCGTGATATTACCTTAGGACTATGTATATGTAACCGACAAAAAAATGGGAAAAACTAGCAAAGGTGATTGCCGAATGTCCAAGTATACATATGCATGTGTGATTGGATTATTGAAAGTATGGTAATTGCATAAGGTTATTAGCCGAATAGCTAAGAACATAAGGTAGCAAGATAAAAATTTTACCA